>NC_086447.1:704594125-704894125 GCF_028390025.1 Pseudophryne corroboree
AGGCACCGACCTTTCAACCGCAGCCCTTTCGTTCCTTTAAAAATAAGAGAGCAAAGGGCTATTCATATCTGCCACGAGGCAGAGGACGAGGGAAGAGACAGCAACAGGCAGCTCCTTCCCAGGAACAGAAGCCCTCCCCGGCTTCTACAAAAGCCTCAGCATGACGCTGGGGCTTCGCAAGCGGACTCGGGGGCGGTAGGCGGTCGTCTCAAGAATTACAGCGCGCAGTGGGCTCACTCGCAGGTAAATCCCTGGATCCTGCAGATAATATCTCAGGGGTACAGGTTGAAATTAGAGACAGAGCCACCTCGCCGTTTCCTGAAGTCTGCTTTACCAACGTCCCCCTCAGAAAGGGAGACGGTTTTGGAAGCCATTCACAAGCTGTATTCTCAGCAGGTGATAGTCAAGGTACCTCTTCTACAACAAGGGAAGGGGTATTATTCCACTCTTTTTGTGGTACCGAAGCCGGATGGCTCGGTAAGGCCTATTCTAAATCTGAAGTCCTTGAACCTGTACATAAAGAAGTTCAAGTTCAAGATGGAGTCACTCAGAGCAGTGATAGCGAACCTGGAAGAAGGGGACTTTATGGTATCCTTGGACATCAAGGATGCGTATCTCCACGTTCCAATTACCCCTCACACCAGGGGTACCTCAGTTTCGTTGTACAAAACTGTCACTATCAGTTTCAGACGCTGCCGTTTGGTTTGTCCACGGCATCTCGGGTCTTTACAAAGGTAATGGCCGAGATAATATTTCTTCTTCGAAGAAAAGGCGTATTAATTATCCCATACTTGGACGATCTCCTAATAAGGGCAAGGTCCAGAGAACAGCTAGAGATGGGTTTAGCACTATCTCAAGAGGTGCTAAAGCAGCACGGATGGATTCTGAATATTCCAAAATCCCAATTAATGCCGACAACTCGTCTGCTGTTCCTGGGGATGATTCTGGACACAGTTCAGAAAAAGGTTTTTCTTCCCGAAGAAAAAGCCAAGTAGTTATCTGACCTGGTCAGGAACCTCCTAAAACCAGGAAAGGTGTCTGTACATCAATGCACAAGAGTCCTGGGAAAAAAATGGTAGCTTCTTACGAAGCAATCCCTTTCGGCAGATTCCATGCAAAGGGATCTGTTGGACAAATGGTCAGGGTCGCATCTTCAGATGCACCTGCGGATAACCCTGTCGCCGAGGACAAGGGTATCCCTTCTGTGGTGGTTGCAGGAGGCTCATCTATTGGAGGGCCGCAGATTCGGCATGCAGGATTGGATCCTGGTGACCACGGATGCCAGCCTGAGAGGCTGGGGAGCAGTCACACAGGGAAGAAATTTCCAGGGAGTGTGGTCGAGCCTGAAAACGTCTCTTCACATAAGCATTCTGGAACTAAGAGCAATCTACAATGCTCTAAGCCAGGCGAAACCTCTGCTTCAAGGAAGACCGGTGTTGATCCAGTCGGACAACATCACGGCAGTCGCCCATGTAAACAGACAGGGCGGCACAAGAAGCAGGAGGGCAATGGCAGAAGCTGCCAGGATCCTTCGCTGGGCGGAGAATCACGTGATAGCACTGTCAGCAGTATTCATCCCGGGCGTGGACAACTGGGAAGCAGACTTCCTCAGCAGACACGACCTTCACCCGGGAGAGTGGGGACTTCATCCAGAAGTTTTCCACATGCTATTAAACCGTTGGGTAAAACCAATGGTGGACATGATGGCGTCTCGCCTCAACAAGACACTGGACAGGTATTGCGCCAGGTCAAGAGATCCGCAGGCAATAGCTGTGGACGCGCTGGTAACACATTGGGTGTACCAGTCGGTATAGGTGTTTCCTCCTCTGCCTCTCATACCAAAGGTTTTGAGGATTATACGGCAAAGAGGAGTAAGACTAGTGGCTCCGGATTGGCCAAGAAGGACTTGGTACCCGGAACTTCAAGAGATGGTCACGGACGATCCGTGGCCTCTACTTCTGAGAAGGGACCTGCTTCAGCAGGGTCCTTGTCTTTTTCAAGACTTACCGCGGCTGCGTTTGACGGCATGGCGTTTGAATGCCAGATCCTAAAAGGAAAAGGCATTCCAGAAGAAGTCATTCCTACCTTGATAAAGGCAAGGAAGGAAGTCACCGCGAAGCATTATCGCCGTATTTGGCGAAAATATGTTGCGTGGTGCGAGCAGCGGAGTGCTCCGATGGAGGAATTTCAACTGGGTCGTTTTCCTACATTTCCTGCAATCAGGATTGTCTATGGGTCTCAAATTGGGATCTATTAAGGTTCAAATTTCGGCCCTATCAATATTCTTCCAAAAAGAATTGGCCTCAGTCCCTGAGGTCCAGATTTTTATCAAAGGAGTACTGCATATACAGCCTCCTGTGGTGCCTAAGGTGGCACCGTGGGATCTAAATGTAGTTTTAGATTTCCTCAAATCCAATTGGTTTGAACCACTAAAGAATGTGGATTTGAAATATCTCACATGGAAAGTGACTATGTTACTGGCCCTGGCTTCGGCCGGGAGAGTATCTGAACTGGCGGCTTTGTCTTATAAAAGCCCTTATTTAATTTTCCATTCGACATAGGGCAGAGCTGCGGACGCGTCCGCATTTTCTCCCTAAGGTGGTATCAGCGTTTCACCTGAACCAGCCTATTGTAGTGCCTGCGGCTACAGACGACTTGAAGGACTCCAAGTTGTTGGACGTTGTCAGAGCCTTAAAAATATACATTTAAAGGACGGCTGGAGTCAGAAAATCTGACTCGCTGTTTATACTGTATGCACCCAACAAGTTGGGTGCACCTGCTTCTAAGCAGTCGATTGCTCGTTGGATTTGTAACAAAATTCAACTTGTACATTCTGTGGCAGGCCTGCCACAGCCTAAATCTGTTAAGGCCCATTCCGCAAGGAAGGTGGGCTCATCTTGGGCGGCTGCCCGAGGGGTCTCGGCATTACAACTCTGCCGAGCAGCTACGTGGTCAGGGGAGAACACGTTTGTAAATTTTTACAAATTTGATACCCTGGCAAAGGAGGACCTGGAGTTCTCTCATTCGGTGCTGCAGAGTCATCCGCACTCTCCCGCCCGTTTGGGAGCTTTGGTATAATCCCCATGGTCCTTTCAGGAACCCCAGCATCCACTTAGGACGATAGAGAAAATAAGAATTTACTTACCGATAATTCTATTTCTCGGAGTCCGTAGTGGATGCTGGGCGCCCATCCCAAGTGCGGATTATCTGCAATACTTGTACATAGTTATTGTTAACTAATTCGGGTTATTGTTTCGGAAGCCATCTTTCAGAGGCTCCTCTGTTATCATACTGTTAACTGGGTTTAGATCACAAGTTGTACGGTGTGATTGGTGTGGCTGGTATGAGTCTTACCCGGGATTCAAAATCCTCCCTTATTGTGTACGCTCGTCCGGGCACAGTACCTAACTGGAGTCTGGAGGAGGGTCATAGGGGGAGGAGCCAGTACACACCACCTGACCTGTAAAAGCTTTACTTTTGTGCCCTGTCTCCTGCGGAGCCGCTATTCCCCATGGTCCTTTCAGGAACCCCAGCATCCACTACGGACTCCGAGAAATAGAATTATCGGTAAGTAAATTCTTATTTTAAGCGTCATAATTCTTAGTGGTGCACCAAGCAAAGTAAGAATTCCAAACCCTATGATAAATCCAAGCAGAAGCAGGTTTCCGGGCCTTCAACATAGTTTGAATGACTGCTTCAAGAGCCACGCCGTCAAAGCCAGCCGGGCCAGATCCTGGTAGACACAAGGGCCCTGAACGAGAAGGTCTGGTCGTTGTGGTAGCAGAAGAGGACCCTCTAATGATAGACCCTGAAGGTCTGAGAACCAGTGCCGTGTAGGCCACGCTGGAGCGATCAGAAGTAGGATTACTCCTTCTTGCTTGATTTTCCTTAATACTCAATACTCAATTTCTGTAGAGGGCGAGAATGGAATTGAGCGTACTCCACCATGTCGAAAGCCGACACCATGAGACCTAGCACTTGCATCGCCGAATGTATCGACACTTGCTGATGAGATAGGAGGCATTGAATCTTGTCCTGAAGTTTCAGGACTTTCTCCTGAGACAAGAACAACCGCTGGTTGTGAGTGTCTAACAATGCCCCCAGGTGCACCATTCTCTGAGCAGGGACCAGGGAAGATTTCTTCCAGTTGATGAGCCACCCATGGGCTTGCAGAAACTGAAGCGTCAGATCCAGATGGGGAATTCGCCAGGATCAACAAGTCGTCCAGATACGGCAGGATCCTGACCCTTTGACGGCGGAGTTCAGCCGTCATTACCGCCATGACCTTGGTGTAGACTCGCAGAGCTGTGGTCAAACCAAAAGGTAACGCCCGAAACTGGTAATGGAGGTTGCCAACCGCAAACCTCGGGTACTGCTGATGCGACATTGCAATGGGAATATGTAGGTAAGCATCCTGTATGTCCAGGGAGACCATATAATACCCAGGTTCCAAGGCCAGAACAATAGAGCGAAGAGTTTCCATACGAAACTTGGAGACCCTCACAAATTTGTTCAAGGACTTGAGGTTGAGGATGGGTCGAGAGGACCCATACGGTTTCGGGACTAGGAACAGCGGTGAATAATACCCCTTGCCTCTCTGAGCCAGAGGTACCTGTACTACCACTCCTGTGTCCAGGAGGGACTGTACCACTGAATGAAGAGTTTTTGCCTTCACCTGATCTGAAGGGACGTCAGTCAGGCAAAATCGATGAGGGGGACGACTTTTGAAGGATACGGCATAACCTCGAGTGACGACTTCCCATACCCAGGCATCAGAAGTGGTCTTCAACCATTCCTGGGTAAAGCCTAGAAGTCGGCCCCCCAGCCTGGGATCCCCCAGAGGGAGGCCCACCCCGTCATGCAGCAGGCTTGTCAGTTTTGAAAGCAGGCTGACGGGCAGCCCAGGCCCGGTTAGGTGTGGGCTTATTGGGTTTGGAAGTGCGAGCCTGTTTCGGGTATGCCTGACCCTTTGCTTTCCCTGAAGAATGAAAGGAGTGAAAGGAAATACTCTTAGTCTTCGGTACCGAAGGAGCAGTACTAGATAGACAGCTGTTTTAGCAGAGACTAAGTCAGCCACTATCTTGTTAAGGTATTCTCCGAAAAGAATGAAGATTCCCCATCAGAATTATTAGTATCAGTGTCTGTGGGGTCAGTATATACGCCATCCTCATCAGTCGAGGTGTCTGGGACATTGGTAGATTGTGAGGAAGTAATAGCCCGCTTTGAGGACCCCTTGGTCTTAGGTGGGTGAGGGTGCGATTTCTGTTTAGTCAGTGATTGGTTCACTTGCTGTAACTGAGTGGACAGTTGATCTGCCCATGGTGGATTAACCGCAGGGACCATAAGCGGTTGCACCGACACAGGAGGTCCCATATGGGGCGTAAGTCTAGTTACCAGCATATTCAAAACATGTAGAAAGTAGCCCAAGGTGGGTCATTATGCACCCCCGTTGCTACGGTCCCACTGGGGGGTAGGGAACCCCCAGAACCTGAGTCCTCTGCTGCAATGTTTTCCTCTAATGTGTCTGCAGCATCACCACCATGCAATGTGGGATCAGCCTCAGCTCCGTCGCCTCTTGTAGCTGACATGTCTGAAAGCTCAATTCAAGGCAACCCAGTACAATATCAGCAGTGTATGTGGATACTAATGATTGTCGTCTTTTACCTGCTGTTGCATTGGACTGGTTAACCAAAACTGAGCTCCTGTGCACAGAGGCGGGGTTATAGAGGAGGCGGCGCTATGCATTCTGAGAACAGTTAAAGCTTTTAGCCTGTTGGTGCCTCGGATCAAGATCCTAATCTACACCCCAATGTCATTCCCTGTGGAGCCCAGTGTACATTTCCTACACATTTGGCTCCATTAATGTTCTAGGTTATTTCATTTTGCTGGTCCCAGAAAGCCATAGCAGCCATAAACTGTCTGGGAATGCTGCTGCTTGTAGAACTGCATCACTGGCATAGTCATGGTTTCTCAGAATAGGAATTAGATTGCTAAGAAAATAAGTGGAATGTAAATGTATGTGACTTATGCCTTGTGCAAATCCAGCCATACTCTACTGTTGCTGATCGGAAAACATCTACAGTAGGTGCCGCATTGCAAATGGCCCCAATTGAACATGCGATTTGGGGCATAACTGCTTAGCCCCAAAGTGTATTACCCAGTATTGTCTGTAAATAGTTCTTATTGAAATGAACTCTATAAAAGTGGTGAAAGGGGAGGTACTGTCAGTTGTCTTAAAAAGGGTAATATATTGAACTCCTAGGCCAAGATTTATCAAGACTTGGAGAGTGATAAATTGCACGATGATAAAGTGTCGACCTATGACGGTATTTTGTCTGTCGGGATTATGACCGTCATTATTGTGTCTGTCGGTAAACCATACTGAACCCGTAAAGAGGATTCAGATCTATCCATTGTCAATGTACTGGAAGACTGGACTTCATGTCTGCAGTAATTCACTTTCTGCACTCTACTTCCTCTTTGTTACTAGTTCTCTGGATAAGAACAGTCACTACAGTCTTCCACCATTCTAACATCAGGATCTTCAGAAGGAAATCTATCCTATATATATCACAACAAAGTGCAGAACATTGCAAGTGATTATCATACATCCAATCAGGGATGTATCTAGGGGTCTGAGCACCCTGGCAAAGTAGGGATAGGCGCCCCCCCCCCCCCCCCGTTATTGACTATACCAGTCGCTAGCGTCTTGCGTCTTTGTGAAGATAGGAGTGCCGCACCTGGAGAGTGATATGAAAACAGTATTGTGTGGGCATCGGCTGCATTCATGCATTTTTTAAGGGAGTGCCGTCCTTCTGCAGTATATATATACATATATATATAAATATATATATATAATGTGTATGTATATATATATATATATATATATGTATATATATACTTAATATCTATATCTATATATACTTATCTATACACACACTGTATGTATATATATATATATATTTATTATTATTTATTAACAGTTTCTTATATAGCTCAGCATATTCTGTTGCGCTTTACAATTAGAACAACAGTAATAGAACAAAACTGGGTAAAAACAGACACACATAGAGGTAGGAAGGCCTTGCCCGCAAGCTTACAATCTATAGGCAAGCTTACAATAATATATATATATATATATATATATATATATATAAATAATCCTTTGTCTGGCACTTTTCATGTGATTTTACAACAGCATGCCCTGTTGCCTTGCCATCCAGAATAATGTAGCAAACCCAATAAGGCTGGCACTCATGGAGACTCAATCAAAACTGACACAGTGGTTTATGCCCATGGGCCCATGAGTGCCAGCCTTATTGGGTTTGCTATCTATCTATCTATCTATCCTGTATGTACGTACGTACGTACGTACGTACGTACGTACGTACGTACGTACGTACGTACGTACGTACGTACGAATGTATGCATGTGTGTATATATATATATATATATACACATTTCTCTTTGAAGAGGAGGCACCTGTGTCCCCGTCGATGTACCCCCTCCAGGGGCAGATCCTCATACACAGGGATGCCCGGCAATGACCACAGAAGGCAGCAGCGGCGGCCACTGTCAGGGGTGTAACTAGACCTTGGTAGGCCCCATAGCAACATTTTGAAAGGGACCCCCAGCATTCTGCAAGAATGAGGGGGATTTTGGGGTCAGAAAAGTTGAGGGGGAGGGGTCTGACAATAGATAGGGGTAGAGCAGGTGATAGGCACATGGGGAAGGGCTAGGTAAAGAACAGGTGAGAGGCACACAGGGGAGGGCTAGGGAGAGAACAGGTGAGAAGCACACATGGGGAGAGAGGAGGTGAGAGGCACATGGGGGGAGAGCTAGGGAGAGCAGGTAAGAGGCACATGAGGGAGGGCTAGGGAGAGAGCAGGCGAGAGCTAAGGAGAGAACAGGTGAGAAGCACACAGTGGGAGAGAGGAGGTGAGAGGCACATGGGGGAGGGCAAGGGAGAGAGCAGGTGAGAGGCACATGGGGAGGGCTAGGGAGAGAGCAGGTGAGAGGCACGTGGGGGACGGCTAGGGAGAGAGCAGGTGAGAGGCACATAGAGGAGGGCTAGGGAGATAGCAGGTGAGAGGCACACGGGAGAGGGCTAGGGAGAGAACAGGTGAGAAGCACACAGGGGCAGAGAGGAGTTAAGAGGCACACGGGGGGAGACGCACATGGGGGAGGGCTAGAGAGAGAGCCCTCCCCCATGTGCCAAGATAGGCACACAGGAGGAGAGAGGAGGTGAGAGGCACACGGGGGGAGCTAGGGACAGAGCAGATGAGATGCACATGGGGGAGAGATAAGGAGAGAGGTGAGAGGCCTACATAGGGGTTGTAATATCTAGTAGTATCTATTAGTGATGAGCGGGTTCGTTTCCTCAGAATCCGAACCCCCCCGAACTTCACCCATTTTACACGGTTCCGAGGCAGACTCGGATCCTCCCGCCTTGCTCGGTTAACCCGAGCACGCCCGAACGTCATCATCCCGCTGTCGTATTCTCGCGAGATTCGAATTCTATATAAGGAGCCGCGCGTCGCCGCCATTTTCACTCGGAGATGATAGGGAGAGGACGTGCAGCATTCTCTCAGTTGTGTTCAGTGTGCTGCAAATATCTGTGCTCAGTGTGCTGCAAATATCTGTGCTCAGTGTGCTTGTAAATATCCGTGCTCAGTGTGCTGAAAATATCTACGTTCTCTGCCTGAAAAACGCTCCATATCTGTGCTGCATTGTAGTATATAGTAGGAGGACAGTGCAGAATTTTGCTGACCAGTGACCACCAGTATTATATCAGTACAGTACAGTAGTCCACTGCTCTACCTACCTCTGTGTCGTCAAGTATACTATCCATCCATACCTGTGGTGCATTTAAGTTTTGCGCAGTATATATAGTAGGAGGACAGTGCATAATTTTGCTGACCACCAGTATATAATATATAGCAGTACGGTACAATAGCCCACTGCTCTGCCTACCTCTGTGTCGTCAAGTATACTATCCATCCATACCTGTGGTGCATTTAAGTTTTGCGCAGTATTTATAGTAGGAGGACAGTGCATAATTTTGCTGACCACCAGTATATAATATATAGCAGTACGGTACAGTAGTCCACTGCTCTACCTACCTCTGTGTCGTCAAGTATAATATCCATCCATACCTGTGGTGCATTTAAGTTTTGCGCAGTATATATAGTAGGAGGACAGTGCATATTTTGCTGACCACTAGTATATAATAGATAGCAGTACAGTACAGTAGCCCACTGCTCTACCTACCTCTGTGTCGTCAAGTATACTATCCATCCATACCTGTGGTGCATTTAAGTTTTGCGCAGTAAATATAGTAGGAGGACAGTGCATAATTTTGCTGACCACCAGTATATAATATATAGCAGTACGGTACAGTAGTCCACTGCTCTACCTACCTCTGTGTCGTCAAGTATACTATCCATCCATACCTGTGGTGCATTTAAGTTTTGCGCTATATATATAGTAGGAGGAAAGTGCATAATTTTGCTGACCACCAATATATAATATATAGCAGTACGGTACAGTAGTCCACTGCTCTACCTACCTCTGTGTCGTCAAGTATACTATCCATCCATACCTGTGGTGCATTTAAGGTTTGCGCAGTATATATAGTAGGAGGACAGTGCATAATTTTGCTGACCACCAGTATATTATATATAGCAGTACGGTACAGTAGGCAACTGCTATTGATATATTACTGGCATATACTGTAATTCCACACATTAAAAAATGGAGAACAAAAATGTGGAGAGTAAAATAAGGAAAGATCAAGATCCACTTCCACCTCGTGCTGAAGCTGCTGCCACTAGTCATGGCCGAGACGATGAAATGCCATCAACGTCGTCTGCCAAGGCCGATGCCCAATGTCATAGTAGAGAGCATGTAAAATCCAAATAACAAAAGTTCAGTAAAATGACCCAAAAATCAAAATTAAAATCGTCTGAGGAGAAGCGTAAACTTGCCAATATGCCATTTATGACACGGAGTGGCAAGGAACGGCTGAGGCCCTCTCCTATGTTCCTCATGACTAGTGGGTCAGCTTCACATGAGGATGGAAGCACTCATCCTCTCGCTAGAAAAATGAAAAGACTTAAGCTGGCAAAAGCACAGCAAAGAACTGTGCGTTCTTCTAAATCACAAATCCCCAAGGAGAGTCCAATTGTGTCGGTTGCGATGCCTGACCTTCCCAACACTGGACGGAAAGAGGTGGCGCCTTCCACCATTTGCATGCCTCCTGCAAGTGCTGGAAGGAGCACCCGCAGTCCAGTTCCTGATAGTCAAATTGAAGATGTCACTGTTGAAGTACACCAGGATGAGGATATGGGTGTTGCTGGCGCTGGGAGGAAATTGACAAGGAGGATTCTGATGGTGAGGTGGTTTGTTTAAGTCAGGCACCCGGGGAGACACCTGTTGTCCGTGGGACGAATATGGCCATTGACATGCCAGGTCAAATTACAAAAAAAAAAATCACCTCTTCGGTGTGGAATTATTTTAACAGAAATGCGGACAACAGGTGTCAAGCCGTGTGTCGCCTTTGTCAAGCTGTAATAAGTAGGGGTAAGGACGTTAACCACCTCGGAACATCCTCCCTTATACGTCACCTGGAGCGCATTCATCAGAAGTCATTGACAAGTTCAAAAACTTTGGGTGACAGCGGAAGCAGTCCACTGCCAACTAAATCCCTTCCTCTTTTAACCAAGCTCCTGCAAACCACACCACCAACTCCCTCAGTGTCAATTTCCTCCTTAGACAGGAAAGCCAATAGTCCTGCAGGCCATGTCACTGTCAAGTCTGACAAGTCCTCTCCTGCCTGGGATTCCTCCGATGCATCCTTGAGTGTAACGCCTACTTCTGCTGGTGCTGCTGTTGTTGCTGCTGGGAGTCGATCGTCATCCCAGAGGGGAAGTCGGAAGACCACTTGTACTACTTCCAGTAAGCAATTGACTGTCCAACAGTCCTTTGCGAGGAAGATGAAATATCACAGCTGTCATCCTGCTGCAAAGCGGATAACTCAGGCCTTGGCAGCCTGGGCGGTGTTAAATGTGTTTCCAGTATCCACCGTTAATTCACAGGAAACTAGAGATTTGCTTGAGGTACTGTGTCCCTGGTACCAAATACCATGTAGGTTCCATTTCTCTAGGCAGGCGATACCGAGAATGCACACAGACCTCAGAAAAAGAGTCACCAGTGTCCTAAAAAATGCAGTTGTACCCAATGTCCACTTAACCATGGACATGTGGACAAGTGGAGCAGGGCAGACTAAGAACTATATGACTGTGACAGCCCACTGGGTAGATGTATTGCCTCCCGCAGCAAGAACAGAAGCGGCGGCACCAGTAGCAGCATCTCGCAAACGCCAACTCGTTCCTAGGCAGGCTACGCTTTGTATCACCGCTTTCCATAAGAGGCACACAGCTGACAACCTCTTACGGAAACTGAGGAAGATCATCGCAGAATGGCTTACCCCAATTGGACTCTCCTGGGGATTTGTGACATCGGACAACACCACCAATATTGTGCGTGCATTACATCTGGGCAAATTCCAGCACGTCCCATATTTTGCACATACAATGAATTTGGTGGTGCAGAATTTTTTAAAAAACGACAGGGGCATGCAAGAGATGCTGTCGGTGGCCCGAAGAATTGCGGGCCACTTTCGGCATTCAGCCACTGCGTGCCGAAGACTGGAGCACCAGCAAACACTCCTGAACCTGCCCTGCCATCATCTGAAGCAAGACGCGGTAACGAAGTGGAATATAACCCTCTATATGCCTCAGATGATGGAGGAGCAGCAAAAGGCCATTCAAGCCTATACAGCTACCTACGATATAGGCAAAGGAGGGGGAATGCACCTGACTCAAGCACAGTGGAGAATGATTTCAACGTTGTGCAAGGTTTTGCAACCCTTTGAACTTGCCACACGTGAAGTCAGTTCAGACACTGCCAGCCTGAGTCAGGTCATTCCCCTCATCAGGCTTTTGCAGAAGAAGCTGGAGAGATTGAAGGAGGAGCTAAAACAGAGCGATTCCGCTAGGCATGTGGGACTTGTGGATGGAGCCCTTAATTCACTTAACCAGGATTCACGGGTGGTCAATCTGTTGAAATCAGAGCGCTACATTTTGGCCACCGTGCTCGATCCTAGATTTAAAACCTACGTTGTATCTCTCTTTCCGGCAGACACAAGTCTGCAGAGGTTCAAAGACCCGCTGGTGAGAAAATTGTCAAGTCAAACGTAATGTGACCCGTCAACAGCGCCTCCTTCACATTTTCCCGCAACTGGGGCTGCGAGGAAAAGGCTAAGAATTCTGAGCCCACCCGCTGGCGGTGATGCAGGGCAGTCTGGAGCGAGTGCTGACATCTGGTCCGGACTGAAGGACCTGCCAACGATTACTGACATGTCATCTACTGTCACTGCATATGATTCTGTCACCATTGAAAGAATGGTGGAGGATTATATGAGTGACCGCATCCAAGTAGGCACGTCAGACAGTCCGTACGTATACTGGCAGGAAAAAGAGGCAATTTGTAGGCCCTTGCACAAACTGGCTTTATTTTACCTAAGTTGCCCCCCCTCCAGTGTGTACTCCGAAAGAGTGTTTAGTGCAGCCGCTCACCTTGTCAGCAATTGGCATACGAGGTTACTTCCAGAAAATGTGGAGAAGATGATGTTCATTAAAATGAATTATAATCAATTCCTCCGTGGAGACATTCACCAGCAATTGCCTCCAGAAAGTACACAGGGACCTGAGATGGTGGATTCCAGTGGGGACGAATTAATAATCTGTGAGGAGGGGGATGTATACAGTGAAAGGGGTGAGGAATCGGACGATGAGGAGGAGGTGGACATCTTGCCTCTGTAGAGCCAGTTTGTGCAAGGAGAGATTGATTGCTTCTTTTTTTGGTGGGGGCCCAAACCAACCAGTCATTTCAGTCACAGTCGTGTGGCAGACCCTGTCGCTGAAATGATGGGTTTGTTAAAGTGTGCATGTCCTTTTTATACAACATAAGGGTGGTGGGAGGGCCCAAGGACAATTCCATCTTGCACCTCTTTTTTCTTTAATTTATCTTTGCATCATGTGCTGTTTGGGGACTATTTTTTGAAGTGCCATCCTGTCTGACACTGCAGTGCCACTCCTAGATGGGCCAGTTGTTTGTGTCGGCCACTTGGGTCGCTTAGCTTAACCATCCAGCGACCTTGGTGCACCTCTTTTTTTCTTTGCATCATGTGCTGTTTGGGGACTATTTTTTGAAGTGCCATCTTGTCTGACACTGCAGTGCCACTCCTAGATGGGCCAGGTGTTTGTGTCGGCCACTTGGGTCGCTTAGCTTAGCCATCCAGCGACCTTGGTGCACCTCTTTTTTTCTTTGCATCATGTGCTGTTTGGGGACTATTTTTTGAAGTGCCATCCTGTCTGACACTGCAGTGCCACTCCTAGATGGGCCAGGCGTTTGTGTCGGCCACTTGGGTCGCTTAGCTTAGTCACACAGCTACCTCATTGCACCTCTTTTTTTCTTTGCATCATGTGCTGTTTGGGGACTATTTTTTAAATCTGCCATCCTGTCTGACACTGCAGTGCCACTCCTAGATGGGCCAGGTGTTTGTGTCGGCCACTTGGGTCGCTTAGCTTAGCCATCCAGCGACCTTGGTGCACCTCTTTTTTTCTTTGCATCATGTGCTATTTGGGGACTATTTTTTAAATCTGCCATCCTGTCTGACACTGCAGTGCCATTCCTAGATGGGTCAGCTGTTTGTGTCGGCCACTTGGGTCGCTTAGCTTAGTCACGCAGCTACCTCATTGCACCTCTTTTTTTCTTTGCATCATGTGCTGTTTGGGGACTATTTTTTAAATCTGCCATCCTGTCTGACACTGCAGTGCCACTCCTAGATGGGCCAGGTGTTTGTGTCGGCCACTTGGGTCGCTTAGCTTAGTCATCCAGCGACCTCTGTGCAAATTTTAGTACTAAAAATAATATTGTGAGGTGTTCAGAATAGACTGGAAATGAGTGGAAATTATGGTTATTGAGGTTAATAATACTATCGGATCAAAATTATCCCCAAATTCTATGATTTAAACTATTTTTGAGGGTTTTTTGTAAAAAAAACACCAGAATCCAAAACACACACGAATCCGACAAAAAATGTTCAGGGAGGTTTTGCCAAAACCCGTCCGAATCCAAAACACGGACACGGAACCGAGTCCAAAACCAAAACACAAAACCCGAAAAATGTCCGGTGCACATCACTAGTATCTATCTCTACCCTGCAGTGGTGGTGTGTGCTGATGCATGGGTGTCGATGCATGGGTTCCCGTCCCTGCTCAAACATGTCTCATCCATGCGGTGATGGTTTCCGGCCTGAGAACAGTTTGCACTTGTTGCAATGTGCGGCATGATGTCATGATGCCGTTTCACACTTTACATGCGTATACTATACACTGGTAGGAGCCACATCCGCCTAGCAGCGGTAATGATTGAGCAGGCTGGCAGTGTTTACAGAGTGACACAAGCTGCCAGCTGAGCTGACTTGCATGTCGCAGCTAGAGAGCCCTCTAAGGGGGTCATTCCGAGTTGTTCACTCGCTAGCAGATTTTAGCAGCATTGCACACGCTAGGCCGCCGCCCTCTGGGAGTGTATCTTAGCTTAGCAGAATTGCGAACGAAAGATTAGCAGAATTGCGAATAGAGGCCCTCATTCCGAGTTGATCGGTCGCAAGGCGAATTTAGCAGAGTTACACACGCTAAGCCTACGCCTACTGGGAGTGTATCTTAGCATCCTAAAATTGCGACCGATGTATTCGCATTATTGCGATCACAAACTACTTAGCAGTTTTAGAGTAGCTCCACACTTACTCTGCCTGTGCGATCAGTTCAGTGCTTGTCGTTCCTGGATTGACGTCAGAAACACACCCAGCGTTCGCTCAGACACTCCCCCGTTTCTCCGGCCACTCCTTTTTCCGGAAACGGTAGCGTTTTCATCCACACGCCCCTAAAACGTCGTGTTTCCGCCCAGTAACACCCATTTCCTGTCAATCACACTACGATCGCCGGAGCGAAGAAAAAGCCGTGAGTAAAAATCCTATCTTCATAGCAAAGTTACTTGGCGCAGTCGCAGTGCGACTATTGCGCATGCGCACTAAGCGAAATTTCACTGCGATGCGATGAAAAATAACGAGCGATCAACTCGGAATGAGGGCCAGAAATTTCTTAGCAGTTTCTGAGTAGCTCCAGACCTACTCACAGATTGCGATCAGCTCAGGCCATTTCGTTCCTGGTTTGACGTCACACACATGCCCAGCGTTCGGCCAGCCACTCCCCCGTTTCTGCAGACACTCACGCATTTTTCCCTGACACGCCTGCGTTTTTCTGCACACTCCCAGAAAACGGCCAGTTTCCGCCCAGAAACACCCACTTCCTGTCAATCACACTCCGATCACTTCGACGGTTAAATTTCTTCGTTCGGACGTGAGTAAATTTACTAAGTTTTGTGCTAAAATACTTACCGCATGCGCACTGCGTACCATGCGCATGCGCATTTTTTCCTTAATCGCTCCGTTGCGAAAATCGGCAACGAGCGAACAACTCGGAATGACCCCCTATGTGCGGTGTTCTACTTTGCTATGTAACTTGCATACTTATAGGGCTGCCCCTGGGTAGGGGTGCTGTGGGACCCTTCCCTACATAGGTAGGACCCCCAGGTGACAGCTGTGATAGGATGTTAGATTTTCATTATGGCTGTGATGTTAGTTTTCATTATGTACTGCTGTGGAACTATAAGTCCCAGCATGTACCATATATACTGCTGGGACTTGCAGTCCCACAACATAGAAGAATAGGCTGTAATATGAGGGAGATGGATCATGGATCTCTGGCTTGGATGATACTGGGTGGGATGGTCCCTGGTGACTGACCTTTTATAGGGCAGCGATGGTTCAGATGTTGACTGCCGTACATTGAGTTTCCCGGCCGGCTCTCCCGCAGCTGCAGCTCCCCATGTCCGTTTTGTTGAACACTCTGAAGACATCCCCAGGAAGAGCATGATGATGTGATGCGCGGCACTGAGGAGCGCACTTGCAGCGGAGGAGAGATGGGCATTCTGCTTGCTAAAGAGCAGGCTCAGCCTCCTCCTCCGTGAGGACCGTGACAAGCTTCTACTGCTGCCGGGTGATGCCTCCACACGCCCATAGTGATGTCGCTGAGCGGCGTTTCCCGACTGGCCTGGCAGGGAGAGAGGGGGGCCGCGGGGATCTACAGCACAGCACATGGCCACCAAGGCTGCCTGTACAGCAACTAACTTGGTGTAGGTGGAGTGGCGGGTCCCGGGGCCCTGTGACACCTGGGGCCTCATAGCAGCCGCATCCACTGCACCTATGGTAATTACGCCACTGGCCACTGTTCTTGGAGCTGGGGACGGGGTCCAGCACCGCTCCGCAATCGCACTACATCAAGTAACTGCAAAACTACAGCTCCCTGCAGCCACTGCTGCCAGGAGCTAACAGCAACAATGGCTGCTGGGAGCTGTAGTTTTGCAGAGTTGCTTGATTGTAGTGTGGACTGCAGAGCGGTGCCGGACGCCGTCCCCGGTGCCAAGAACAGTGGCTGCTGCTGCCTTCTGTGGTCATTGCCGGGCATCCCTGCGGGTGGCGGACACAGGGGCACAGTTAATCTACCCTGGCCGCAGGTGGCACAGCCGGGCGGCGCCCCTCCTCAGCTGGCGCCCCTGGCGAGTGCCATTTAGGCCAATGGGTAGATACGCCCCTGCTTCCAATGGTTCATAAAACCAATGTACTGTCCATTAGTCTATGTAACAATAAGACAGAAATTAGCACACATATATGTGCAGACTTTTTGATACAAGCTACCATAAAGACTGCTTTATATACACAAATACTATACCATCATTGTAATGCGCAACATAATTTTCTGCGCTATATAAGAACTGTTAATAAATAAATAAATAATAAAACACTATATCCATAACAACACTCAGAGCTGACACTGTAATATTACAGTTATGAAGTCAGCTATTTGGAGTTAAAGTAAAAGGGATACTGTATTTGCCAATATAGGCATGCACAGAAGCCGACGAAGGAGTGCTGCTCCTGGACTTCCTCCCTCCGCTGCATTAGGGTCTACTCCCCCCCCCCCCACCCCATCCAGGACATAGTCTGCTTACCTGGGCGCCCAGGTGAGTAGTCTATATCCCAGAGCAAGGGGTGGAGGAGGTAGTCCATTACCTGGCGACGGGGGGAAGTCCTGGAGTGCACTCCTGTGATGGCTTCTGCGCACGCCTATGTTTGCCAATATCTGTGCAGTAGTGGTACTGCCTATTGTGTTTAGTTAGTTACTTAAAGCTGAAGAAACTTTGCAGAATATAAAGTTTATTTTCCAATGTTGTTTTCCAGTGGTGCATTTCCTCCTGAGGTCAAACCTGTGCTCCTCTGCCTAAGGGAGGCTGAGCCAGGCCCTGTGAGCACCCACTGTGTTTTCAGTCATGTTTTGTCCATGCATCTGTATAGGGCAAATAAAAGCAAGCTTTGTTTTAGTGATAAAGTTGGCCGGAAATTTTTACAGTGCTTCTAAAACGCGCTGCTGTCATGTGTTGTATATATTTATAGATCTCTATGTATACTATAGACCTCTATCTATAGCAGGTTTTTCTATACTCTGACATCGACTCAGTTTATGCTGAGATTTTGCCGTCCATCCCAGATGGAGAGTCTCCTTTGGTATCTTTTAGTCTCTGTACCATTACATAAAAATGGGCATAGTTTTTCCTCGTGAATTTCTCAAAATAGATTGCCATCTCTAAAGGGCAGTGATCTCAATTCTGATTTTTAATTTGCTAGTTTACTTCTTATCCTCAGTTTGTATATTTTAAAATTTTTGCAAGGCACCATTACATGGGGGGTAATTTAGAGTTGATCGCAGCATCAAATTTGTTAGCAGTTGGACAAAACCAGGGTGGTCATTCCGAGTTCTTCGCTCGTTGACGATTTTCGCTATGCTGCGATTTGTTGCTAAATGCGCATGTGCATGGTATGCAGCGCGCATGCGCTTAGTTATTTAACTAAAAACTTAACAGTTTTGCTGGTGTTCGTGCGGCGCTTTTCAGTCGCACTGCTGATCGGTGAGTGATTGACAGGAAAGGGGAGTGTGCTAAAAAACGCAGGCGTGTCAGGGAAAAATGCGGGAGTGTCTGGAAAAACGGGGGAGTGGCTGGCCGAACGCAGGGCGTGTTTGTGACGTCAAACCATGAACTAAACGGACCGAGCTAATCGCAATCTAGGAGTAGGTCTGGAGCTACTCAGAAACTGGTATTGTATCTGCACACCTACTTTTTTTTGTCAGATAAAGATTTGGAACATGAGTTCCATATCAAACCACTATTAAGTTATTGGTTATTGGTAAATACCATTTACTCCGGGGGGGCTACCAACTACAGCTGTGGTAAATGCAAGAAGAAAAGAAGGAAAGAGCTGTACTATCGGTGCACATGAGGAGGATTGAATCTGGTTATCCCGTCCACCTATGTTAATTTAAAATTTAACTTTTATTAATATCTACTTAAGATTGGTGTGAAAATAGTTACACACAAACTAGGAGTATAGGCGAAACATAGAGGTTAAAAAATGACATAACAAGACATAGAAGTGCAATAAGATATAATAAAGGTGATTTTAAGATTAAAAAAGTGTGTCCGCGTGTTTGTTCTAATGTCTAAATAAATATAATATATTGTTCATTAATTGTATCATTAATTGATTAATCTGTCCAGTCAATAAATGATTACTGGAAAGGGCATTGAAAGATATGGATGAGACAAGTGTAGGTGATAGACTATAGGATGTACGACACTCAGTTATGATGCTTAGGTGTACACACTATTGTTATAATAATAATAATAATAATAATAATTTTATTTATATAGCGCTCTTTCTCCAACAGGACTCAAGGCGCTTTACAGACATCAAAAACAATGCACATGATACAGAGGATTTGAGTAATACAACAATTGACAAGCAACAGACATAAAAGAAAACCTTAAGCCCACAGAAAGCATAACGCAGGATTGGTGCAGGCATTTTGGGTAATAACTTCCAAGGGTTGTGTATTCCACCCTCACAAGGTACCAGGTGCAGCAGCCATCTTAGGCGCTCGGCGTAGGATTACCCAGGGTGGGATAGTCCACCCCTAGAAGTGATGACAAGAAATGGGGGTGATTTCAGAGTCCTACAGTTCAGAGTAGGGTTCCATCAAAACCATCAGGCCTATGTATTTTTCATCCCATCCACAAGTGTACCATATGGGGCAGCCATGTTGGGCGCACTTTGGAGGTTACACTGTGGGAGGTGAGCCATACAAGGGCCATGGTCATATATGGGAAAACTGATGCTTATGTAGTAGTATGATGTACCCTGCATGTAGGGCACAATGGAAAGGTGTGCAATCAGGGGAGGTAAACATTACAGGAAAAACACATGGTGGGGTGGAAGCGAGCAATGGAGGGAAAAAAAAAATAGCAGGTAACTAGTGGCAGAGTAGGATTGGGCTAACATTTTGATCAGATCTTAGTACGGGTGGGTAGGAGAATGTGGGGGGCATACTCAATATGCCCCCCACAGGAAAACACCTTCTTTATTAGGGACTTGTGACACCTTAAGATTGTTCAAAATCAGTTTAAATATACTGAGAAATTGAATATGAACAATATATTGTCTAGCGTATGACACTCTGTTACAATATTCAGGTGTTGCCAATATATAACACTCTGTTTTAATATTCAGTATACATACTATCTTTGTCGCTAGAGGGAAAGCACCTTCCATATTAGGGACTGATGATACCTTAAAGCTTGTTCAGAATCAACTGAAATATGCTGAGATGCAGTCAGTTAGAATTCAGATAATGTATTGTTAGGTGTATGACACACTATTGTGATGTCCGGATGTTCTCACTGTTCAAATATATAACATTCAATTATGATATTGGAGTGTACACACTATTATTATCCCTAGAAGGACACCACCCTCTTTATCTGGGACTGGTGACACTTTCAAGTTATTCAGAATCAATTCATATATATTAAGACATTCATCTTAGTATGTTATCAGATTGAATATGGGTGACACAATATCATATATTTGATGATCTACTGTGGTAATCTGGTGTACACACTATTACTGTCCCTAGAAGAAAGGCACCTTCATTATTAAGGACTGGTGACACCTCCCCAAAACTCAATTCACTCCCTTATCGGGGTTCATAGTGTTTCTACCAGTAAAGGGAAAAACACCTTCATTATTTAACAGCAATGATATCTTCCTAATTGGTAGTATATATTGAACCAATCGATTGTGTGTCATCACCCAACATTTCACTAAGTTACTATACAGAGAATTCTGTTACTTTATTGTGTACAGATAGCATCCGTTTTAAATAAAGATTTGATTATTGTGGCTCATATAGAACGTGACTGCAGTGTGTATTTTCTGAATAGCATAAAATGTTGATATTAAAGAAAGAATTATCTCTATATTCAGCTCAACTGTGTCCTGAATATTTTTGTATGTTTATTACAGAGTGTATTCTGAAACACTTGTTGCAGTTATCCCTGCTGAATATTTTTCTATGTTTATTACAGAGTGTATTCTGAAACATTTGTTGCAATTACCCCTGCTGAATCATCTCACAGGTGTTATGAGACAGCGAGCGAACAACTCGGAATGACCACCCATGTGCACTGCAGGGGAGGCAGATATAACATGTGCAAAGAGTTAGATTTGGGTGGGTTATTTTGTTTATGTGCAGGGTAAATACTGGCTGCTTTATATTTACACTGCAATTTAGATTTCAGTTTGAACACACCCCACCCAAATCTAACTCTCTCTGCACATGTTACGTCTCCCCCCCTGCAGTGCACATGGGCCCTCATTCCGAGTTGATCGCTAGCTGCCGTTGTTCGCTGCGTATCGATCATTTAAAAAAACGGCTAAACTGCGCATACGGGTACAAAGAGCATTGTGGTTTTGCACAGGTTCAGTCGCACTGGCGGTCGCAAGGAGATTGACTGGAAGTGGGATTTTCTGGGTGGCAACTGACCGTTTTCTGGGAGTGTTTGGGAAAATGCAGGCGTGGCCGGGCATTTGCTGGGCAGGTATCTGACGTCATTACCATGTCATTCATCGCAGCAATCATCGCACAAAATAAGTAACTACAGGGCTGGTCTTGTTCTGCACAAAATGTGTTTGCAGCCTGCTCTGCTGCACAAGCGTTCGCACTCCTGCAAAGCAAAAATACACTCCCCCGTCGGCGGGGACTATGCGTTTGCACGGCTGCTAAAAACAGCTATCGAGCGATCAACTCGGAATGAGGGCCTTGGTTTTTCCCAACTGCTAACAAATTTGCTGCTGCGATCAACTCTGAATTACCCCCGTGGTGCCATAAAAATGTGGCTGGCAATTTGCATGGCTTAGAGAGGAAATAGGTAAAATAAACTCTCAATGCATGTAATACAACTTTTTAGGTAAAAGAGCTTAGGAAGTTGTGGTTCAGCCTGTTGTTAGAAGACAGATTTACTCAGTCATTGAAGATGACCACTGTCTTATTCAAAGTCTGTTGTGGAGTAGTGACTGACACCAATCAACAAAGCACAAAGCACTATTTATTTATTTTAGATTTTACTTTTTTTTTCTTTAGTAATTAGTGAAGCAGCATACTGTATGTGATAGATCCTTTTTGGAAGAAATATAGTTACTTTTTGTGTTTTTGCGCTATGCGTTATAAAATAATGAATTTCTTAATACATTTAAATAACGGTCACATGCAACTATTTGAAGCTACCTTTTTTCTCATGATGGACCACAATGGCAGAGACACCACCTTCTTGGATATGGCAATAAGTGATAAACAACTACTCTGATATAGGTATTAAGAGATGTTGCTCACCTGTCTTGACATGCTAGGACACAAACAACTCATATACTGTCAGTCCTCACAGAAGGATTAGACAAAGTGAGGTCTAGTAGCAAGCTCAGAGTTCTGTTACACAGGCAGGCAATAGTAGTAGGGAGAGATGAGACCTGCACATGATCAAGATACTAAGGTTCAATACACAGCAGTGGTTATATAACAGTCATGGATTTAAGCAAATCATAGTGATGTAGCAAGCCAGTTCAGTACATAGTAGTTTAGTCAAGAAGCAGACGGAGGAGAAGTCAAAAAGTAAACCAAAAAGTCTGAAATGTCTCACTTAAATTTTGCAGGTTGTGCACTAGTGCAGGTTCACAGGGCAATCACCTAGCACTGACTGCTAGTAGCGTTCTTATTAGAAGTGGTGAAGATCTGATAACAGACAGATCAGTTGGTTGCACATGCACAAACATAAAATAAAAACTAAGATATAGCAAAATAATGAAAACAAAAAATGCTATTATAGTGTTATTGATTGGTTAAATTGCATTGTACCTCCCATACTGTAAAACAAAGTCTATCATTCTGTTAACATTTTAGCTAGTTTTTCTTCTGACATTGTACAACAAAAATAAATCTAACACTTAGAAGAAAGTAAGATTAGATGTACAAATTTAGAATAAAAGTGATATGAGGGGTGGAATTTTACATCTAATTAAGCAATTAAATTTGCTTCTAGTTACATTTTAAGTGATAAGCCACCTCCTGATGCAGTAACCGCATTCAATTAAAAATAATGAGTCCTGACATTAACACTCAAGCAACCAAGAGATATTTAAACACATTGTTGAGTCAGGCACTCTGCTGTCACAGTGGTAAATATATCTTAATTTAAGGTATAGATGAATAGAAAGACAGGATCTAAACCCACAATAGTGGCTACAGTTTGATAAAAATATAATTTACCACCAAAAATCCAGCAAAAGAAAACAGACTAAAGTGCAAGTATATGAATAAATGTAAAAAGCAGGGACGCGCAGTCAGGGGAGGCAGTGCCTTCCCTGCAATAATGATTAAAATAATGTACAGAAGATATTTATAATACATATAAAGTATCATAAATATCTGCTGTGTAGATTTCTAATCATTATTGCTGTAAAAATGCATCCACATCTAGATGGGAGGCAGCAAGAGCGCTGCCTCACACTGACCATAATAAAGTGTGTGAAGCGGGGGGGTGGGGCCAAGCCGTGGGCACCAAAAACGCCCTTGAAAAAATGAGGAGAAGCGGCACTAGTACATCTGCCTCACTGATGGGGTCGCTCCTTCAAACCACATTAAGGCACGCCCCTGTCAATACGGCAGATGTTATTGGACAGCGCTGACAGGGGCGGACTGCCAGATTATCCCCGGACGGGACATGTTTTCTATGCTCTCCTCTCTTCCCTGGACCTTCACCCCGGAGCCTGTGACAGAGAGGTTTGAGGTGCAGCAGGACCTGCCTACTGACAAAGCTCAACCACGGAGCTCAAAAGCAGCCGGACCTGCAAATACTTGGTTGTCCTCCCCTCCAGCTCTGCAGACAAGACCCCCTCTGCTCACCAGCCACTGACCGCTCTCTCCAGCTGCGGGTGCGGCCACTGCAGGTGAAGAGAGCTGTTGCGGGGTGATCGAGAGGGGTTTCCCGCTGCTGCAGGGGGAGAGAGAAAGAGAAGGGTTGTCGGCTGCTGTGGGCAGGGGGTGGGGAGAGGGAGAAGGGTTTCCAGCTATTGTGGGGAAAGAGCCGCTGTTTGGGGGGGGGGGGGTGCAGAGAGGGGTCCCTTAGGTTCTTAGGTTCAGGATGCGGGAATGGGGTGAGGTTAGGTTTAGGCAGCGGTGGAGAGGGTTAGGGGTGTAGGGGAAGAGGATTAGTACACTTACCTTCCCGAAGTCGGGATCCTGCATAACGGGATGCCACTATATATATATATATATATATATATATATATATATATATATATATATTAGAGATGAGCGGGTTCGGTTCTCCGAGATCCGAACCCCACGAACTTCACCTATTTTACACGGTTCCGAGGCAGCCTCGGATCTTCCCGCCTTGCTCGGTTACTCCGAACGCGCCCGAATGTCATCATCCCGCTGTCGGATTCTCACGAGATTCGTATTCTATATAAAGAGCCGCGCGTCGCCGCCATTTTCACTCATGCATTGGAGATTGAACGGAGAGGACGTGGCTGCGTTCTCTCCCTGAAAAGCTCCGTAATCTGTGCTCAGTGTGCTGCAAATATCTGTGCTCAGTGTGCTGCAAATATCTGTGCTCAGTGTGCTGAAAATATCTACGTTCTCTGCCTCAAAACGCTCCATATCTGTGCTCAGTGTGCTGCAAATATCTGTGCTCAGTGTGCTGCATTGTGGGGACTGGGGACCACCAGTATATAATTATAGTAGTACAGTACAGTAGGCCATTGCTGTATCTTGCAGCTCTGTGTCAAGTATACTATCTCTGTGCTGCATTATTGTGAGCAGTATATAGTAGGCCAGTTCCGCATTTTGGTGACCAGCAGTATACATATAGTACAGTACAGTAGGCGATTGCTGTATCTTGCAGCTCTGTGTCAAGTATACTATCTCTGTGCTGCATTATTGTGAGCAGTGTATAGTAGGACAGTGCAGCATTTTGGTGACCAGCAGTATACATATTGTACAGTACAGTAGGCCATTGCTGTATCTTGCAGCTCTGTGTCAAGTATACTATCTCTGTGCTGCATTATTGTGAGCAGTATATAGTAGGACAGTGCAGCATTTTGGTGACCAGCAGTATACATATAGTACAGTACAGTAGGCCATTGCTGTATCTTGCAGCTCTGTGTCAAGTATACTATCTCTGTGCTGCATTATTGTGAGCAGTATATAGTAGGACAGTGCAGCATTTTGGTGACCAGCAGTATACATATAGTACAGCACAGTAGGCCATTGCTGTATCTTGCAGCTCTGTGTCACTTCTAGTATCCTGATCAGTGCTCAATATCTGCTGCATTGTTGTGACCAGTATGTATACTGTACTGTGCGACGTGTGTTATAGACCTGGTGATTTTATACATCCTGTAATCTGTACTGAGCGATGTGTGAGATACACCTGGGGATTATACACCCTGTATACTATACTGTGCAATGTTTGTGATACACCTGGTGATTATACACCCTGTATACTGTACTGAGTGATGTGTGAGATACACCTTGGGATTATACACCCTATATACTGTACTGTGTGATGTGTGAGATACACCTGGGGATTATACACTCTATATACTGTACTGTGTGATGTGTGAGATACACCTGGGGATTATACACCCTATATACTGTACTGTGTGATGTGTGTTATACACCTGGTGATTATACATCCTGTAATCTGTACTGAGCGATGTGTGAGATACACCTGGGGATTATACACCCTATATACTGTAGTGTGCGATGTGTGTTATACACCTGGTGATTATACATCCTGTAATCTGTACTGAGCGATGTGTGAGATACACCTGGGGATTATACACCCTATATACTGTACTGTGTGATGTGTGAGATACACCTGGGGATTGTACACCCTATATACTGTACTGTGTGATGTGTGAGATACACCTGGGGATTATACACCCTATATACTGTACTGTGCGATGTGTGTGATACACCTGGTAATTAATTATACACCCTGTATACTGTACTGTGCAACATGTGTTATACACCTGGTGATTATACATCCTGTAATCTGTACTGAGCGATGTGTGAGATACACCTGGGGATTATACATCCTATATACTGTACTGTGCGATATGTGTTATAGACCTGGTGATTATACATCCTGTAATCTGTACTGAGCGATGTGTGAGATACACCTGGGGATTATACACCCTATATACTGTACTGTGTGATGTGTGAGATACACCTGGGGATTATACACCCTATATACTGTACTGTGCGTTGTGTGTTATACACCTGGTGATTATACATCCTGTAATCTGTACTGAGCAATGTGTGAGATACACCTGGGGATTATACACCCTATATACTGTACTGTGTGATGTGTGAGATACACCTGGTGATTGTACACCCTATATACTGTACTGTGTGATGTGTGAGATACACCTGGGGATTGTACACCCTCTATACTGTACTGTGTGATGTGTGAGATACACCTGGGGATTGTACACCCTATATACTGTACTGTGCGATGTGTGTGATACACCTGGTAATTAATTATACACCCTATATACTGTACTGTGCGACGTTTGTTATACACCTGGTGATTATACATCCTGTAATCTGTACTGAGCGATGTGTGAGATACACCTGGGGATTATACACCCTATATACTGTACTGTGCGATATGTGTTATACACCTGGTGATTATACATCCTGTAATCTGTACTGAGCGATGTGTGAGATACACTTGGGGATTATACACCCTATATACTGTACTGTGTGATGTGTGAGATACACCTGGTGATTATATACCCTATACACTGTACTGTGCATTGTGTGTTATACACCTGGTGATTATACATCCTGTAATCTGTACTGAGCGATGTGTGAGATACACCTGGGGATTATACACCCTATATACTGTACTGTGTGATGTGTGAGATACACCTGCGGATTGTACATCCTATATACTGTATTGTGTGATGTGTGATATACACCTGGGGATTATGCACCCTATATACTGTACTGTGCGATGTGTGTGATACACCTGGTAATTAATTATACACCCTGTATACTGTACTGTGCGACGTGTGTTATACACCTGGTGATTATACATCCTGTAATCTCTACTGAGCGATGTGTGAGATACACCTGGGGATTATACACCCTATATACTGTACTGTGCGATGTGTGTTATACACCTGGTGATTATACATCCTGTAATCTGTACTGAGCGATGTGTGAGATACACCTGGTAATATCTGTGCTCAGTGTGCTGCATTGTGAGGACAACCAGTATATAATTATAGTAGTACAGTACAGTAGGCCATTGCTGTATCTTGCATCTCTGTGTCACTTCTAGTATCCTGATCAGTGCTTAATATCTGTGCTCAGTGTCAGTGCTGTATTGTGGTGACCAATATACTACATTAGAATAGTCCAGTGCTGTTCTCACTGCTCAGTGTCAGTTCTCCGTAGTATCATCAGTGATCAGTATAATCAGTTCTCAGTATAATCAGTGCGCTGTTAGACGTGTGGCCGTTTTCCGCCATTAGTGCAGTGGGATTTAGACAATTGATGAAGTTATTGTGTCCCCGGTACAAAATCCCATCTAGATTCCACTTCACTAAGCAGGTGATAGCGAGATTTTACCAATTAATATCAGTGATTTATAATTATTAATTACAGTGATCTTGCCAAATAATTCCAGTGATTTTGTCATTTTCTTCCAGTGATTTGGACCAATAATACCATTGATTAGAACGAATAATTCCAGTGATTTTGTCATTTTCTTCCAGTGATTTGGACCAATAATACCATTGATTAGAACGAATAATTCCTGTGATATTGAGGTGTTTGTGTCGCTTAAACTTAGCCGTCCAGTGACCGTCAGTGTGTGTACCTCTTTTTCTCTTTTCTTTGCATCATGTGCTGTTTGGGGCCAATTTTTTTAAGTGCCATCCTGTCTGACACTGCAGTGCCACTCCTAGATGGGCCAGGTGTTTGTGCCGCCCTCTTGGGTCGCTTTGCTTAGTCATCCAGCGACCTCTGTGCAAATTTTACGACTAAAAATAGTATTGTGAGGTGCGAGGTGTCCAGAATAGACTGGAAATTAGTGGAAATTGTGGTTATTGAGGTTAATAATACTATAGGATCAAAATTACCCCCAAATTCTATGATATAAGCTGTTTTTGAAGGGTTTTGGAAAAAAAAACACCCGAATCCAAAGCACACCCGAATCCGACAAAAAAATTTCAGGGAGGTTTTGCCAAAATGCGTCCGAATCCAAAACACGGCCGCGGAATCGAATCCAGAACAAAAACACAAAACCCGAAAAATTTCCGGTGCACATCTCTAAAATATATATATATATATATATATAGAGATACAATTCAGCCGGCACTCAACTCCACATCAAGCAGCTTGCCCCGGTGCCGTAGTCCTAAGTGTACATACAACTCCAAACGTGGAAAGAAGGCACTCCAGAGGCACAATCAAAATAGAAAAAGCTGTATTGGAAAAGTGACGTTTCGGGGATAACCCCTTCCTCAAGACATAACCAACAAGTGTAGTATGTGAACTTACCCATACATGTACCCCTGAGCCAGCAGCGTCATCCCCCGTCTCTCCCGCCGCCTCTCCCGTCGCCGGCCGCCACTGTGATGCATTTCCGGGCCGTGGCTCTGCCTGGTAGGCATGGCAACCCAGGCCGCTTGCATTCCATCCCGGAATGCTCATAGTGCAGTCCGGGCTCTAGTGATCGAGGAGGCACGCTGTGAACTGGACTCTACTCGGGCTAAAATCAAGACCCTGGAGAAGGAATCAAAGAAATTATTAAACGATCCCAACAATGCCAGTTGGGTTACTAAACTTGAACAAAATTGTGACCAGTATAGAAAAGATCTACTTAAATTTAAAAAGAACAAACGGTCCACGGTGGATAACGACTATGACGAGAATTGGGTGTATCGCTGGTTGTCTGGTACTGAGGGTGAATATCGCGGCAAAGCACGCGATCAAAAGAGACGACCTTGGCAGAAGAAACGTACTGCCCGTGATACATCTAACAGTAACAGTGATAGTGATTTCTGTATCACAGATTCTGAAGAGGTTCATCCAAGTACCAGTGTCCCTTTAGGCCACGACATCCAGCCAGTAAGGCACCTAAGCGATCGCCCACCCGCCGGGGAGGGCAGAACAAGAGGCGGCAGAAATGCAGACAAAAAGAAGACTCGTTAATCTTCAACTTATCTGACAGGCCATTATCTGACGATGAACTGAAGGTCTTACAGAAAGGACTATCCTTTGTGCCGACTAACATGTTCGATGGGTTTGACTGGCAACAAGATCATCATAAACTGGCACGTAAATTACGCCTAAAAGAATATTACCAGTCTCATCCAGTCACGGCAGTGACCACACATATTGATCCGTTTCTGCATTCACATTCCAGCTCTAAGTTTGACCCCTCTTCGTCTAATGCGTCTTTAAAAACCTTTAATAGACTTTTAGATGATTCTGTCTGCAAATTTGCCTCTGCGCCGGGTCGCACACGCAAGAATTTATCTTACCGCGAGACTATAGCTCTTAAAAATCTAGCCAGCTATGAAGACATAGTTATTAGGCCTGCTGATAAGGGTGGGGCAGTGCTGGTCCAAAATATTGTCGATTATCGGGCTGAAATTGTTCGCCAGTTATCCGAACCAGATGTATATAAAAAATTGCCCAGTGACCCCACTAAGGAATATATATATATATATATATATATATATATATATATATATATAATATACACACATTGAATTCATGAAGCAGCACTCACAGCATTGTACAAAAGAAACGACTGGACTCAAAGTTTCTCAACTTTTCAATTTCATTGTGAAATTTTCATCAGTATTTACAACATGAACAAATCTAAAGCCTTACCTTATATCCCCAAAACCCAAGTACAGATTACACCTCTCACCCGTGGTCCCGGTGTCTGAGCTGTGCACCGACGCACCATACATGATGTCATCTCGGGCCAGAGAGTGGTTGCTAAGTGACCATAATAAACAAACAGAAACTAAGTTTCAATGATAGAGCAGACTAGCAGAAATATCTGGATTCAATAACCAAATATTATAATATCAAACACACTAGTATGACTATAAAAAGGTATTTAAATTCAATTGCTCATTCAGTCCATTAGGGTAAACGGTATTTAACTTGTATATCCACCGTGCCTCTTTCTGAAGTGGTAATTAAACTCTGTTACCTCCACGATGGTTTTCTGGAACACCATCTATCATCTTGTATCTGATAGTGGACAGTCCATGTTTGAAGTCCCTGAAGTGTTTTATAACGGGCTGGTCTGTGGGGTTTTCCATTAATAGCGGCTAGTACTGCACTGCGATAAAATCAGATAAATAAAATATTTAAATTAAAAACAATAAAAGCAGATGTGCAAGTAAATATCTGATTGATTTTTATCAACTTGCCTGTGTGGGGATGTGGGAACGTGTTCCCTTGTTCAAGGTAGCCACAGATAATACACCCCAGGCATCTATAATTACAGGGTTTTTTAGTTAAGAAGTGATGTGTTTTTACTTAAGAGATATCTGTAATGTCAGTCTTGACTAGCCAATCATGCAAATTTTTGCTCTTTGTGTAACATGGAATTAATTTACTGTCTTTCAAAAATGGCAAAAGTAAATTCATTGCTCACCTAGAGAGACTTGATTAATCCAGACAATATTATTGTTTCTTTCTTTTTTTATTGGACTTTTGTAGCAGTACTTCCCTGCTAATACCTTGTGCCTTGGCTTTAGCCTTCAATAAATCCGATTTGGCATGCCCGCGTTGTAAGAACTTGTCAATCATGATATTCATGTGTTTTTCCTCTTCTACCACCGTATCACAGATTCTTCTCACTCTCAGTATGGTAAGCCCTTTTTGAGAGGGACAGGATGATGACTTGAGGCTTGTAGTAAAGAGTTGCCATCTGTCGGCTTCATGTATAAGGTACAAGAAGACGTTTGGATGCCGCTAACCCCCTTGAATGGGGTATGTTGGTGTATAGGCTGACCCCATCCACCGTACAAAGAAATATATCAGGTGGTAGATCGGTTAGTGTGAGGATACCGGGTTCCAAATCACTCAGTCGTGGTGGTAGATGAAAAACCAACAGTGGTTTATTGAAGAGAATGGGTTATAAACAGCTCAGCACACTTCTGTGATCCAATTCTACACGGCAATTCCCTCCTGGAACTCCTGACAGAACATTACTTCTTAGCCAGTCTCCTGCCACTCTCCTGCCACTCTCTGACCTTCTCTCTCAGATCTCTTTCAACTCAGCAGAGGTCACTCCTCTTGTTATACCCTCCCCTGTCTATTCATCACACAAGCTGGTCAGTCAGGAGTGGAGACGAGGTGTCTGGACTCTTGTACACAATGGAGTGCACAGGATCAGATTACCTGCATCTCCATACAGAACCTGTTTACTACATAACCTACTCATCCTAATCACATCTGAGTGTACAGCTAGGGGACTTACATAGCAATGAACTTATTTAACTATGTTACTAACACTCTGGCCTAGACTTATTCAGTTAACAATTACATTGAATATATAATAACCAAATAAACTACATATACCAAATATAACAGATAAAATATAACTGTACAATATAATAACCACACAATACAATACAATATTGCCTAACATATAACTAATAACATATTGGCAATTGGTGAAGTCCATGTGTAGGACCAGGGCTAGGAAAGTAACCACGTGTCTTTTACCACTGTGCGACACGACGCTCCGGCTGTGTCATCACGTGTCGTCACAGTTAGTTTAGATAATTCATTCAAAAACATGGTGGTGTCTTGTAAATAAGTTTGTTCAGCGGGCTGCAGGTAATGGTCAAGGTATTTGGATACTTCATAATACAATTACTCCCGGACCGAGATGATAGGTCTGCCCTTAGGATTTATACTGTTCTTGTGCAACTTGGGTAATAAATAAAACACAGGTGTAACAGGGAATTCTTCCAGTAATGATGCTCCGATTAGTGGCGTGATTAATTGCTGTTCCTCTGCCTGTTTAAGGATCTCCCTCAACTCTTTAATAAAAATATCAGTGTAGTTTGAAGTTAGTTTTTTATATACATTAGATTCATGTTGTTTATTGGCCTCAGAAATATAGTCCTTGATATCCTAGATAATGATCCCGCCCCCCTTATCGGCAGGGCGGATCACTATGTCCTTGTATTAATTCCTCAATAGTTCCAGTCAAGATTTTATTAAAGCTTTTGATAGAAGTATTGCTAGTCACTGGATCAAAAAGGGATTTTGATTTGCATTTGGAAAGAAACAATGATATTGTCTGGATTAATCAATTGTCTCCGATGAGTAATGAATTTACAAAAACAGCCAAACGACATTGGGCCCTTAGAAATAAGGATCATGACTTGCCACTTTTGATGGACAGTAAATGAATTCCATGTTACACAAGGAGCAAAAATTTGCACGATTGGCTAGTCAAGACTGACATTACAGGTATCTCTGAAGTAAAAACACATCACTTCTTAACTAAAAAACCTGGTAATTATAGATGCCTGGGGTGTATTATCTGTGGCTACCTTGAACAAGGGAACACGTTCCCACATCCCCACACCGGCAAGTTGATAAAAATCAATCAGATATTTACTTGCACATCTGCTTTTGTTGTTTATTGCATTAGGTGTCCTTGCGGGCTAGCTTATGTAAGTAAAACTATAAGAAAATTTAAAGAAAGAATAGCACTGCATCGCAGTGCAATACTAGCCGCTATTAACGGAAAACCCACAGACCAGCCCGTTGTAAAACACTTCAGGGACTTCAAACATGGACTATCCACTATCAGATACAAGATGATAGATGGTGTTCCAGAAAACCATCGTGGAGGTAACAGAGCTACTTATTCCTTCAGAAAGAGGCGCTGTGGATATACACTTAAAATACCGTTTACCCTAATGGACTGAATGAACAATTGAATTTAAATACCTTTTTATAGTCAGTCATACTAGTGTGTTTGATATTATAACATTTGGTTACTGACACCAGTTCAGATGCCAGGACCACGAGTGAGAGGTGTAATCTGCACTTGGGTTTGGGGATATAAGGTAAGCCTTTAGATTTGTTCATGTTGTGAATCCTGATGAAAATTTCACAATGAAATTGAAACATTGAGAAACTTTGAGTCCAGTCGTTTCTTTTGTACAATGCTGTGAGTGCCGCTTCATGAATTCGATGTATACAGTCTTTTATTGAGGGCACCTGCCTAAGCTGATATACCGGAGAGGAGAGTGGCGATCAAGTATTGAGGTATATATATATATATATATATATATATATATATACACACAAACTTACCTTGAAGCTGCAATTTGTATATGGGCCCCTCCCCCATCAGAAAAATTCCACAATTCGTGGGTCAATCAGGAGGGGTCAGGGCAAAAATGAATCTATTCTGATGGCATTGTTTCATATTGGCTCCGCCCCCTCCCCACAGACCGAAGAATAATGGCAATTTGCTGCAAGGGGCGTGGTTTAATAATACAGTGCCCACTCTTGCGTTTGTTGGGGGGGGGGGGTTCTGGGTACTCAGAAACCCCTCTGCATGTGCCAATGGGCAGGGGCAAGATCACATATTGATGACTTGTAATAGAGTAAGCACACATGCTGCCAATGCAGAGGGATACAAATCTCGAGATAAGTGAGGCTCTGCATCTGACCAGATACAAGCAATTGTTTTGCATACTTTCATTCAAAGTACAGTATGCCTACAGTATTTTATTTCTGTTTCTGCTCCAATGTGCTTAATTCATAATTAACAGCATTCCAAAGTGAACTTATGTATCCCATTTGTATCAGCCACATTACTATTATCAATGAGTTTCAAAATGGTCATCAGTCTACAGCAGTGGTTCTTAAAATGTGTGCCGTGGCACCCTGGGTTTATCAGGACACTTGCAGGGGTGCCTTGGATTGGTGGTCCAGGACCAATTAAAATTATTTATGGTCAATGTAACAGGCAAAACCAGTGCGGGTGGCTGCTAATCATAAATTATGTGGACAAACAGTAGCAAATCTTGTCCCTTACCACACAATTAAACCTAAGGATGACATATAAACACAATATATTTAATTTAATATTTCTTTCTAAATTTCTCAATAATTTTTGGCCTAGCTAGGCATGCTGTAAAAGAACTTCTGATACTTTAGGGCGCTGTGATTCAAATGTTTGAGAACCACTGGTCTACAGGTCAAAGTAATCATAGTTCATTACTGAACTTTCCTTTTACAGTATGGTAGATAATTAGTAGTCGACCAGCATTATTGATTGATCATCAGATTATCTGCAAGTACATCTGATATCTGAGTAAGCATCAGGTTACTCAGGGTGGGCGGTGTAATCACACGGCTGTGGCCAGGAAATCTGAGTCGATGACGCAGAACCTGACCTCGGTACACTTGCAAAACAGGGATGATCATTTTGTAATACGCTCACTGTCGCTGCTCCCAAACGGCAGCAGTATGAAAGTCTATGCAGTTTACGTGGCATTGCACCTGTGCAGATCAATAACCAACGGAAATGTACATAACCCATAAGGTTTGCGTACATATATGAGCCAGGCCCACTGTACGTCCAATTCATGCCAATTGTGCATCTGTTATGCACACCAGTGCCTGCAGGAAAGTACTGGTGTCAGAACTGTTATGCACTCCAGTGTCTGCAGGAATGTACTGGTGTTTGAACTGTTATGCAAAACAGATGGACTCACAGACAAACTTGGGGATATGACATAATGTACACAGAAGGTGATAGGGTAACAAAATACACACAAAGTGAACAGAGAAGCACAGAGGCTAAGGAACTGGGTATCTCCCTTGTATTAGAACTGCTCAGATGGAAAAGCAAGATGTTGTGTTTTAATACGTAGAGAACCCGAAATGCTATTGCTAAGGGCAACAGCAAAACCCTAAAGGGTTACCAACGGGTGTGGCAGTAAACTCCTTGGTCAGAGATGGAATGATAGACACAAGGAGAGTCTCCACAATCCTAATTCTCACTTGCAGTGCACAGGTTTTAGCTTACTGCCACTAAACTGACCCCTGACACCTAGCACAGTGAGACAGGATTAGACAGGCAAGTCTTAGAATACAGCCGCAAACTTGCTAAGTTCACAGAGTAGTAACAGAACCCCAGCAAGCTAAACGACTGACTCCAGTCTTACTGCTAGGTCTGGATTGGCAGAGTGTAATACCAAATCCCCAGGCCTATTTGCAGTAAGCAACAAACAAATACAAAGCTACACAGTACTGGCTAACTTTCATGAACTGACTAACCAACAAAGATTCAGCAGCATCTGCTTACCCTGAAAAGAGGCCTTATAAAGCAGGTGCTGTCCACGCCCCACTCAGACCTCACAGACTGTGAGCACAAAAACCAGCACCGGATCCCCTGCCGTGCACAGAGCCTATAACCACTGCACAGCAAAAGACCCGAACCGGAGTATCAGCTGCGCTCAGGTTACACCACTAGCACTTGTCTCCCGGTTGCCATGACGACGTGGCAGCACAGGGCAGGAGACCCTAACAGTACCCCCCCTCTGACGAGGGGTCAAAGAACCCCTACCACCGGGTTTATCGGGGAACTGCGAGAAGAAAGAGCGTATCAGTCTGGGGGCATGAAGATCACAACTGCGCACCCACGACCGCTCCTCTGGGCCATACCCCTTCCAGTGCACCAAAAATGACAGCCGACCCCGAACCACCTTGGAGTCAAGAATCCTTTCAACAACAAACTCCCTCTGGCCACGTATCAGAAGAGGGGAAGGTCTTCCACTGGAAGAAGGATTACTAATCGCCCGTTTTAAAAGGGAACAATGAAGCCCAGAGGCTAAGGAACTGGGTATCTCCCTTGTATTAGAACTGCTCAGATGGAAAAGCAAGATGTTGTGTTTTAATACGTAGAGAACCCGAAATGCTGTTGCTAAGGGCAACAGCAAAACCCTAAAGGGTTACCAACGGGTGTGGCAGTAAACTCCTTGGTCAGAGATGGAATGATAGACACAAGGAGAATCTCCACAATCCTAATTCTCACTTGCAGTGCACAGGTTTTAGCTTACTGCCACTAAACTGACCCCTGACACCTAGCACAGTGAGACAGGATTAGACAGGCAAGTCTTAGAATACAGCCGCAAACTTGCTAAGTTCACAGAGTAGTAACAGAACCCCAGCAAGCTAAACGACTGACTCCAGTCTTACTGCTAGGTCTGGATTGGCAGAGTGTAATACCAAATCCCCAGGCCTATTTGCAGTAAGCAACAAACAAATACAAAGCTACACAGTACTGGCTAACTTTCATGAACTGACTAACCAACAAAGATTCAGCAGCATCTGCTTACCCTGAAAAGAGGCCTTATAAAGCAGGTGCTGTCCACGCCCCACTCAGACCTCACAGACTGTGAGCACAAAAACCAGCACCGGATCCCCTGCCGTGCACAGAGCCTATAACCACTGCACAGCAAAAGACCCGAACCGGAGTATCAGCTGCGCTCAGGTTACACCACTAGCACTTGTCTCCCGGTTGCCATGACGACGTGGCAGCACAGGGCAGGAGACCCTAACAGCATCTGACTCAGTCAGCAGGGTGTAATGGAGTCCGAGATCGCCGGAGGTGTGGGATGCCAGCTGATCTTGGACTTTTTTTAAAGGAGCATTCACTTACAAGGCATGGCTTTGCCTTATAAGTGATTGCCCCTTTAAAAAACGTCCGAGTTCGGCTGGCATCCCGCACCTCCCAGCCGATCTCGGACTTCATTACATCCTGCCGACTGAGTCAGATGCACAGTTGGTCTACAGAAGTCTACAGTATTTATCTGTTCTTGCTACAGCAGTTCATGGTGTAGCTATGGTACCTATATAGGAAACTAGAATGTGCTTCTCCACTGCAACTGGTCAGCAGTGACGAGTTACCTCTTAAAAAAACTTGCTTTAAACTATAGTATATATTGCACTGTACCTTAACAGCGGTCGTATCATACTAATGTGTGTGTCTGTGTGTTTGTGTGTACACACAGTCTATCTATCTATCTATCTATATATGTGTGTATACACACACACACACACACACACACACACACACCGATACATGTACAGTATATATATATATATATATATATATATATATCCATAATCTGAGTCATTGTATTATATATACATATTACTGTAACAGTTTTAATTTCCATTTCTTTAGTTTCAATTGTAATAAACATAATGTAACTCTGAACTAACAAATCAGTGATACAGATTCTGTTGGCAAATTAAAATATTTGAACATCACATTTTGTGGCTATCTCATTTGCTGTGCTGTCTCTGGGAATTGTGCACATGGCCAATGCAAGCCATATAATACATTACTAATTAAGTGCAATGGAAAGAAATCTATGTTTTATGTGAAACCAGCAGTCCGTGTTGTAACGTCTTATCCCAAACACTTAGTAGTCATAAAGCTGTATGTCATATGCGGTAGATGTTTAGTCGTATATTTAAATCATCATTCTATAAATATTGTGCTCGTCACGTCATCACGAACAAAGTCAAGGTCAAGGTTAATGTTTAACAATAAATGAATACATTAATAAATTAAAATACTTTTCCAGTTATCCACTTACATGTGAAGTTTGGAAAGTTTATTGATTTATATCAGTTCCATAATGTACATTTTTCCAGAAACAAAGTTACATTTAGATTCTCTTTAAAAAAGTGAGCAACTATTTTATTATTTATGTTGATCATTTAGAAAATATTATGAATCTTTAAATATTTGCACTCATTGGGCCTGATGCAGATTTGGAAGCAAAGCAAAAAATAGCAAGCATCTGTGCACCTGGGCAAAACCATGATCAGGGCCGGTACCAGGGTGTTCAGCGCCTCCCTGCAAACTATAAAATTGCTCCCTCCCTCCCATATTTAATAAAGGGACAGTACACACTGAAGGTGTGCGCCACAAAGAAGGGGTGTGATCTCACAATGAAGGCGCGTGGCCACAAAATAGTACCCCAAAAATAAATTACAGCCAGATGCTGGGCAGAGAGAGGAAGGTGACAGACGCTGGGAAGAGAAGGGGGAAATATGTTGGGCAGGGAGCGAGGGGGGGCAGATGATTGGCAGAGAGAGGAGGGGACGCAGATGCTAGGGAGAGAGATGGGGAGATATGAAGGGCAGAGAGAGGGGATGCGGATGCTGGGGAGAGAGAGAGGCAGGGAGGCAGATGTTGGGCAGGGAGATGAGGGGACGCAGATGCTAGGGAGAGAGAGGGGGGGCAGATGCTGGGGAGAGAGATGGGGAGGCTGATGCTGGGCAGAGAGATGAGGGGACGCAGATGCTAGGGAGAGAGAGGGGGTGATGAAGGGCAGAGAGAGGGGGGGCAGATGCTGGGGAGAGAGACGGGGAGGCTGATGCTGGGCAGAGAGATGAGGGGGCACAGATGCTAGGGAGAGAGAGGTGGAGATGAAGTGCAGAGTGAGGGGGCAGATGCTGGAAAGAGAGAAAGGAGGGGAAGCAGATACTGGGCAGAGAGAGAGGCGAGGGGGCAGATGCTGGGCAGAAAGAGAGAGAGGCGAGGGGGCAGATGCTGGGCAGAGAGAGAGAGAGAGAGGCAGGACATCAGATGCTGGGCAGAGTGAGAGGGGAACAAATTATGGAGAAAGACAGATGCTGGGGAGAGGAGGGACAGATGGGGGGGCAGATGCTGGGGAGAGACAGATGCTGGGGAGAGTGGGGGATAGATGCTGCGCAGAGAGAGGAGTGTGGTGGATGCTAGGATGTGAGAGAAGGGGTCAGATGCTGGACAGAGGGGGGCAGATGCTGGGGAAAGAGAGGTCGCAGATGCTGGGCAGAGAGAGGTGCGGACACAGATGCTGGGGAGAGAAAGGGGGGAGATAATGGGCAGAGGGGGTGGGCAGATACTGGGAAGAGGAGGGCAGATGATAGGCAGAGATACGGGGGCAGATGCTGGGGAGAGAGAGGAGGGGGGCAGATGCTGGGGAAAGGGGGGCAGATGATGGGCAGAGACAGGGGGCAGATGCTGGGGAGAGAGAGGAGGGGGGCAGATGATGGTCAAAAAGAGGGGGAGCAAATGCTGGGGGGAGAGAGAGGGGGAGATGTTGGGAGAGAGAGGAGTGGACGCAGATGCTAGGGAGAGAAAGGGGGAAGATGATGGGCAGAGAATGGAGCAGATGCTGGGAAGAGAGGGGGGAGATAATGGGCAGAGAGAGGAAGGGCAGATGCTGGGGAGAGGGGGCAGATGATGGGTAGAGACAGGGGTGGCAAATGCTTGGGAGAGAGAGGAGGGCAGATGATGGGCAGAGACGGGGGGCAGATGCTGGGCAAAGAAGGTGGGAGCAGATGCTGGGAAGAGAGAGGGGGGAGATGCTGAGGAGAGAGAAGGGGGGACACAGATGTTTGGCAGAGAGAGAACCATGTAGCAGTCAGAGAGAAACAGCAGCTGCAATGAGAGGGTGGCAGAGACAAGCAGGAGCTTTGGAGCCAGAGGAGGCAGATTAAATACTCACATTAAGACAGGGGCCATGCCATGCTGTCAGATCCTCCATGTTGCAGAGGTCAGAGGAGTATGTGACAGCTCCTCCAATCAGGGGCTCTTCTAATCAGCATGTACCGAGCTCCTCCAGTCACAGCTCGGCACATGCTCTTGTTGAGGTCAGGGAGGCTCTGCACTGCCGTGAGTTGCAGGGACTTCCCCTGCTGCTGCTGCTCTCACACAGTGAGTATGATCTAACCCCCCCCTCCAACCCTAGTGCTGCCAGTGCCGCTGCAGCGCTGCCTGTCATACAGTGTTATAGGCGCAGCAACAGCCAGCAGCAAAGTAGCAGAGCAGGGAGAGCGCCTCTACAGCACGGCACCTCCCTGCTTTGCAGACTCTGCTGAGTGGGTAGCGCCGGGCCTGACCATGATGCACTGCAGGTCGGGCAGATGTAACATGTGCAGAGAGATTTAGATTTGGGTAGGGTGTGTCCAAACTGAAATCTAAATTGCAGTGTAAAAATAAAGCTGTCTAACATATGTGGGCTGCATGAAAATCAGCCAGTATTTAACCTGCACAGAAAAATGTTAATGTATTTCCTCCCCTTACATGGCAACATAGATTTTCCGAGATACAAAGTTATGTGCTTTTTCTGCCTTACTTCCAAATCAGAATCAGTTCCATTGTCTATTATGACCAATAGGGTTATATGCAAATATGTAAAGAGGAAAAGGGAAGGTAAAGAATTTGCTGTACTGTAGCCTGCTCTGCTAACACACTACAACATGCTTCTAATCAACGACAGGGGGGTCAAAGGGGACAACTGTACCGTGGATCAAAGGGGCCCCAAGGACATGCCACTTAATACCCGGCAGGGATGTGAGCCGTCTTATACAAATAGGGCAGCGAGCTGTTGGCAGTGTGGGCGCAGCCACAGAGTGACAGGAGCCTCTCACACACAGTGACTGTGCGGCACCCGCAGTGTGCACCTGCTCTTCTAGGTCTAGCTCTGTTGCAGGCAGTTACAAGACATGGCAGCAGCTCCGTAGGCCAGGATTCCTGTGCCCTGCACCAGTCTCTTCTGGTGGAATGTGAGGGACGCATGGCTCCTGCTGTGTGATGTTTGTGCCTGGATACTGAGGAGTGCAGCGCAGGTGAGTCTCTCCCCGGAGGGGATACAGGGTTTTGGGATGAGGTGGGGGAACTGGCAATGCAGCATGGAGTCATCGGGGAAAGACAGACTGTGGTGTGTGTGAGGTAGGAGTGATTTTTTATATATATATTGAGTATCCGTATCCAAAATTCAAAATCCCACATTTTTGGGTACCCTACTGAGATAATGACACATACATATATATTATATTATCCCTCTCTCTCTCTCTCTCTATATATATATATATATATATATATACACTCACATAATATATCATATATATGCCATTATCTCAGCAGGAAATACTTCAGAGAGAGCACTCACCGGTCTGCTTTAAAAAATTCAAGAATAGAGTTTAATTCACATACATTACATCACTGAAGTGCATGTCGACGTTTCGGGCCTGGCACGGCCCTCTCTCAAGACCCAACAACCAGAGTGAAGAAGCATAACCACCATAGTCACAAACTGGTCTATATATACCCCGGAACCAGCAAGAGGCTCCTCCCCCTCACTACAAAGTGTAGGAAGTAGGCCATAAAATCAATAAGTGTATTACCATCCACTCTAACAGTATAATCAAACATACTCTCTGTATCAGTAATAGTATTCAGGCCGATGCCCAGAGACTTATATTCATATATCAAGGAAATCTTACTGAAAACACATGATTATCTCAAAACCACGTTACTATCGCATATACTGTTACCGGAAGTACCCACAGCTGAGGGACATCTCATCTACCACAACAGTCCCCCCCAGGGATCGCATCCGAATCTGGGCCCTCATTCCGAGTTGTTCGCTCGCAAGCTGCTTTTAGCAGCATTGCACACGCTAAGCCGCCGCCTACTGGGAGTGAATCTTAGCTTAGCAAAATTGCGAACGAAAGATTCTCAAAATTGCGAATAGAAATTTCTAAGCAGTTTCTGAGTAGCTCGACACTTACTCTGCCACTGCGATCTGTTCAGTCAGTTTCGTTCCTGGTTTGACGTCACAAACACACCCAGCGTTCGCCCAGACACTCCCCCGTTTCTCCAGCCACTCCCGCGTTTTTCCCAGAAACGGCAGCGTTTTTTCACACACTCCCATAAAACGGCCACTTTCCGCCCAGAAACACCCACTTCCTGTCAATCACACAACGATCACCAGAACGAAGAAAAAACATCGTAATGCCGTGAGTAAAATACCAAACTTCTTAGCAAATTTACTTGGCGCAGCCGCAGTGCGAACATTGCGCATGCGCAGTTTGCTGAAAATCGCTGCGATGCGATGAAAAAGAACGAGCGAACAACTCGGAATGAGGGCCCTGGTTGTTCCGCTGATGCTGCAGCGGACGCGCTGTCCTGCTGTCAGTGGTAAGCACCCTGCATGATCATATGCTTCTGCATTATGGCCAGGCGCTAGAGGCTAAAAGCTTCCTCTAGTAACCAATTTTGCGTTCCACTCATTTACCATTGGAACGCAGGCTCCGAGCAGCAGCAGCGCTATCAGATAGGTTAACTCATCTTGCTGGTTTGTTCAGGGCATACATACACCAATCATGTCACACAACATATAACAACAACACAAACATTTATAAGATTTCTAAAAAAAACTTACAGAAAAAAATACCTTTGGAGCCATGGAATATATACACTGAAGACACAGTGAGCGCGCACATCCCTTTATCCAACAATATGGATATGTGAGCGCCCCCCCATGCCACAGTGTATTAAAAATGAAATGAAGGATGCTGCTCTTTATAGCCCAATACCCTTTCATCTACCCAATCCAAGGTAGTATAAATTCATATATGTGTGCTTCAGAACCGGAAGTCACAATGGACAATTTCAGAGAAAAATAGTTAGAGGATTAGTTTTGTTTAACCCCTTTGTGCAACAGTATCCAATTCATGGATCCATCGCGCTTCTTTCTTCAAGAGTAGATGCCTCTGTCACCACCTCTAGGGAGGGGCGGGACAGAGTCTATAATCATATAGCGCAATGTAGCCAATTGGTGATGTTCCTTTAGAAAGTGGATAGCTACCGGTTTGTCTGATGTCCCAGTTTCATACGCCAAGAGAATCGTATATCTATGCTGAGACATACGTTCTTTAAATGTCCTTATGGCTTTCCCCACGTACATGAGCCCGCATGGGCAAATGAGGAAATAGACGACGTGATCCAGCTGACATGTGAACCTTTGTTTAAGATATATCTTCTGTCCACTGTGTGGATGACAGAAGAATCATCCAGTTATCATTGCTCTGCAGATGGTGCATTCAAGGCATTTAAAGTATCCACTGGACTGTGCCAGCCAGTTTTTAAACACCACTGCCCCTCTCTCTGGTCGCATATCTGGTCTTAGCAAAAGATCTTTCAAATTTTGACCTCTCGTCACACTTAGCAATGGAGGGTTATGAGTCAGTCTTTTGAACGCTGGGTCAGTCATAATAAGAGGCCAATAATGCTTAATAGCCTTCTTGGTGGAGTTCAATGCTGTATTGCAACGAAGATTCAAAATCAATTGATCACTAGGCTTTTGCCGCATATCCCTCTGTGGGTCTTCCACCAAATTTCTGGACCTGGTGAGGCATCTCTCAATTTCTCTCACTTTATATCCTTTTGTGAAAAAACTCTCCCTGCATTCAGCTATTTGATCATCTGCATGTTCAGGGTTAGAGTTGTTTCTCAAAATATGGGCAAATTGTGATACAGGTTGAGTATCCCATATCCAAATATTCCGAAATACGGAATATTCCGAAATACGGACTTTTTTGAGCGAGAGTGAGATTGTGAAACCTTTGTTTTTTGATGGCTCAATGTACACAAACTTTGTTTAATACACAAAGTTATTAAAAATATTGTATTAAATGACCTTCAGGCTGTGTGTATAAGGTGTATATGAAACATAAATGAATTGTGTGAATGTACACACACTTTGTTTAATGCACAAAGTTATTAAAAATATTGGCTAAAATTACCTTCAGGCTGTGTGTATAAGGTGTATATGTAACATAAATGCATTCTGTGCTTAGATTTAGGCCCCATCACCATGATATCTCATTATGGTATGCAATTATTCCAAAATACGGAAAAATCCCATATCCAAAACACCTCTGGTCCCAAGCATTTTGGATAAGGGAGACTCAACCTGTATGTGGAGGTTAGACTTTAAAGCGTCCGGATGATGACTCGTCGCCCACAATAGTGTGTTTCTGCCAGTTTCCTTCCTGTACAACATATAGTCCAACCACAATCCATTTTTCATTATGGTGACATCCACGAAATTTATAGAGGAATCATCCAATGTTGCTGTGAAACGGATAGGGCTATCCAACTGGTTCAAAAAATTAACCATATCTAAAAAAGATACAGCATCCCCATTCCACATAATAAAAATATAATCTATAAATCTCCTAAAAAAAAGCAATTTATCTGAAAAACTCCCAAAGATGTATTTCTGCTCGTATTGGTCCATATATAAGTTAGCATATGAGGGCACCACATTTGAACCCATGGCTGTCCCTGCTAATTGAATATACCATTCCTCTTGGTACATAAAATTATTTTTTTCTAACACCAGACGTAACATGGACAACAGGAACTCACTCGGTGGACCATCGAAAGGCCCCAACTCTAGTGCTTTTCCTACTGCCTGGATCCCTCCTTCATGTGGGATCACAGTGTAGAGGGAGCATACGTCCATAGTACACAATACACAATTTGGAGGAAGCAAACCAACCAGCTTAAGATTATTCAGAAATTGATCTGTGTCCTTAAGATAAGTACATGTGTTTATAACTATCGGCTGTAAATAATAGTCAATAAACCTTGCCTGGGGCTGTAGCAAAGACTGAGATGATGGGTCGCCCAGGGGGGTCAGTGAGTGTTTTATGCACTTTAGGTAACATGTAAATCATAGAGCAAATTGGAAACTCCACCATCAAAAACACTAAAACATCCTCCCTGATCCACCCCTGGGTAAGGCCCATCTTTAGCAGATTATCCACTTGCTTCTTAAACCTTTGCTACAGGGCTAAAGTCTACCCTCTGATAAGTGTCCACATCTGACAGCTGGTTCCTTAGCTCTCTACCATACTGAGTGAAATCTTGAAGGGCCACCGCTCCTCCTTTATCAGCGTTTCTAATAACCACTGAACAATCTTTACGTAAAGCCTGTAAAGCAATTTTTTCATCAGATTTTAGGTTATCAAAAGCTCTTTCTTTCTTCATTGCCCCTCGGCTTTCTTTATCAATCATCCGGAGGAAGGTTTTTAAAGTAGAATTGTTTGATATGGGGTCAAAATTACTTGATTTTTTTAAAATAGGATTAGTACTCTGTATATTAGTGTTCACTCTATTGTCAAAAAATTCCCTGAGGCGAAGCTTTCTACCGATCTTAAATTGGTCCACCGGCCAGTCAAAGGAGTCAAAGGGATTTGTGGGAATAAAAATTAAACCCTTAGATAATAATGACACCTCGGCAGTAGTGAGTACACGCGATGATAATTTAAATATAAATTCTTCTGACCCCTTCTGCCCCTTGAGCGACCCCTTCCTCTTCCTCCCTCTTCGTGGGTGCGGCTGCGCTGTCTTCGGCCTATACCACTTCTTGTGGTTCTTATCTCTGCTTCTAAAAAAGAAGAACCTGATGGGGGCAGACCCTCTGAAGACTCAGTTTCAGATGAAGAGTACTGATCATCTTTAACAAATCTACCACCTTGTCTAAACCTAGAATTAAATCTAGGCCTAGGTCCATTATACTGTTAGAGTGGATGGTAATACACTTATTGATTTTATGGCCTACTTCCTACACTTTGCAGTGGGGGAGTGGAGCCACTTGCTGGTTCTGGGGTATATTTAGACCAGATTGTGACTATGGTGGTTATGCTTCTTTACTCTGGTTGTTGGGTCTTGAGAAAGGGCCGTGCCAGGCCCGAAATGTCGACATGCACTTCTGTGATGTAATGTATGTGAATTAAACTCTATTCTTGAATTTTCTAAAGACTGGCGAGTGATCCCTCTGAAGTATTTGGATATATTATGGCTGACTATGGAGGAACTCTGTGGAATGCTTGAGATTCTTTGCACCCCAGCCTGATGCGTGTAGGAATTTTGTGAGTGCCGCTATACAGTGTGGATTATATATATATATCTATATATATATTTAACAGTTTCTTATATAGCGCAGCAAAGTTGCACTTTAGTATATATATATATATATATATATATAAATAATCCGAGGGGACCCCAGAGATATCACTATACTGGGCCCCAAGATTTCTGTTGCCAGCCCTGCTTCTATATTAGGGCAAGTTGCGTATTGGGTTTAGCCGTTGATCTATAATGCAATAGATACAGAATATGGGCCATAGCCAGATTTGTTAGCCAATCCAAAAAGCACACTAATGGGCGAAACCATATTGCACTGCAGGTAGATGCAGGGCCAGACTGCCCATAGGGCCGATGGGCTGGTGGGTCGGTCCAGTCATCAGAGAGCCGGGAAGGCCGCATACAGTGCAGCTTCTGGCTCTCTGTTTTTTCTCCCACCGCCGCCCGTAGTGCCTGTTGCTAAGCAACATGGGGTCGTGGCGTGAGTCCACGCCCTCCCCCGACTCGCAGCACGCCCCCATGAGCAGTACCTCGCACTTTAAAAAAAATATTAAACACTTGTAACTTCTAAACAAATATGTTTGTGGGATAGCTGGAGATAAAAAACAGACTTACATGAGTCCAATCAGTTGAGGCACAAACCCTGTGAGAGGGCTGGGATCGGTGTAAACTCAGTTGTATGTGCTGTCCCTACAGGTGTCCGTAATGACAAAGTGAAACCCATTGGTAGCAGATGCCTGAGCAGGGGTATCTGCTTCTGTAAAGGCAGGTGTGCGTGAAGTGAAAAACGACAGTCTGCAGGCCGTAGATGCCAGATGCAGTGTGTGTTCTGTACACTAAATATGACTTGGTTTGGTAATCGAGCAGTGATACAGTAATCTACGGTATCTCTATCACTCAGAATTATAAACATAACATTTAACACTAATGTGACAACAATTGCATATAATTCTGAGTTAGTAGGATTTACAGAAAAATGGGGTCCCTTGATTGGGGCTGCAAGCTTAAATGTATTGATCTATAGATGAACTAAACCCCATTATTTATTATGGTGAGTTAGTGCATCCAGAAAGTATTCACAGCACTTCACTTTTTCCACATTTTGTTATGTTACAGCCTTATTCCAAAATGGAATACTTTCATTTTCCCCTTCAAAATTCTACACACAATATACCCCATAATGACAACGTGAAAATGATTGTTTTGAGATTTTTTACAAATTTAGTAGAAATAAAAAACTTAGAAATCAGTAGACAAATTGAGACATTGCCTATGACAACCAATCAGATTCTAGCTAGCATTTATCAAGTACATTTTATAAAATGATAGGTGGAAGATGATTGGTTGCTATGTGCAACTTTTCCACTTGTCAATTTCTTCACTCTTTAGAAGCCTTAATACATCGCCCCCTTAGAAATCTTGCAGCATTGTGCATCAACGTTCGTGTATCTGGACTGCAGCTTTGCCAGCCAGGAGCAGGTAACAACTGTTATACAGTATTTACATTCCAAACGTCATGTATGTTAGGCGCGGTGAAGCGGATATTTAGGGTAGGAGAGGTGGTAGGCTAACATTTTATGTAGGAAACCCTGACATATGCTAATTTTGTAGAACTGGACACATCTTGAGATTCCAAAGAAAAAGGAAATTACTCAATGGTAATTCTCTCCAGGCGCTGATTGGGGAGGTTCAACACAGCAGCTATATAAAGAGGTTGGTCAGACCTCATATACAAGAAGCAAACAAATATATTAATAGCGCTATGTGGTCATAGATGAGATAAGCAGGTCAATATACACACATTTAATTCATATTAAAAATCAATATAACATCCATATGTGCCTATCCAGTGCTGCTGTCTCCCTCCACCACACTGTCCCGGCCCCGGCTCCTGCTCTTCACAGGAAGGAGCAGCAATAGCCTGCCCAGTGAGCACCTTGAAAAAGTTGTGCGAACACAACGAAATGCGTTGGTGTGAGCTGCTCTCCTGCATCGCTCTCTGGATACTCAACTTTTGGAGAACTGATGACCTGAACCAAGCCTCCTCATTGTAACTTCAGGGACCCTTGCTGGAGGTATACCAATTGAATTGCGGTCATTGCCTTTTTACCTTTCACCGAGGAACTGCAATACTGCGGAGTGCCGAGCCGCTTAATAATCCTTGGATACATCTGTGGTAAATACTGTCGACGTCCGACTATTATTTGGGTCCATGGACTTTGAAGGGGACTGCACCATAGGAACAGGTCTTATTATCTCCACCATTTTAGACAAATGTGAATGAGAGTTTTGCTCTATATCTCTATTGTTTTTTTTTTATATATCTTTGTTTTATTCCATATGGATGTTATACTGTATTGATTTTTAATATGAATTAAATGTGTGTATATTGACCTGCTTATCTCATCTATGACCACATAGCGCTATTAATATATTTGTTTACATCTTGAGATTTGTCCAACTCTCTAAGCTGTGCAAGATGCATCTTGTTTGACTGCACGGGAGCCGGTCTGAAGATCGACAGTGTCTAGGTCGACAATGTTTAGGTCGACCACTATAGGTCGACAGTCACTAGGTCGACATGGATGGAAGGTCGACAGTGTTTCTAGGTCGACATGTGCTAGGTCGACAGGTCTAAAGGTCGACATGAGTTTTTCACATTTTTTTTCTTTTTTGAATTTTTTCATACTTAACGATCCACGTGAACTACGATTGGAATGGTAAAGTGTGCCGAGCGAAGCGGTAGCGGAGCGAAGGCACCATGCCCGAAGCATGGCGAGCGAAGCGAGCCATGCGAGGGGACGCGGTGCACTAATTTGGGATCCCGGTCACTCTACGAAGAAAACAACAACAAAAAAAATTCTCATGTCGACCTTTAGACCTGTCGACCTAGCACATGTCGACCTAGAAACCCTGTCGACCTTCCATCCATGTCGACCTAGTGACTGTCGACCTATAGTGGTCGACCTAAACATTGTCGACCTAGACACTGTCGATTTGATGAACCACACCATGACTGCACATTACACCTGCATATCTTCTGTAACGCTACACAAGCTCCTTAGTATTATGAATCCCAAAAAATCCCACATGCATAAGCAAGGACCTAGAGAGGGAGGTTGAGCCCAGGTAATGCAGAGGGCGTGGCCTAAACATACAAGCAGAGGACACCCCCCCTTAAAAAATCTTAAAAAAAGAATACTTACACGCTGCAAAGCGGCTTGGCGCCCAGCACAGGGTGGTGTCTGTTGCCCTCAGCCAGCGGTAGATCCATGAGGGGAGTAATAATTGTGGTGGCATCCCCTCTCACTCCCACATGCAGAGGACTGCTGTAGCTCAGCCGCAGCAAACTCCCCAGGCCCATGAAGCCCAGTACACAGCAGCTTGTGCTAGCTACTTGGAAGAGAGAAAGAGGGTGCTGCCAACTGATACATAAGGAAAGGGGGTGGGGGGTCGAGCCCCTGCAGGGCCTCTCCAGTAAACCTGGGACACTAGTACCCACTCCCCTTCCTCTCGACGCCTCTGTGTATAAAGTTTTGGTCTAAAGGGTGCAGGTGCACCATACACCATTAAAATTATTATAACCGTAATGTAATATTCGAGGTTCTTGGCATATATTGGCCAGTATATGAGCCTGCCCACCTGCTTCACGGTGACCTCATCGGACAGGTCCCTAACACTATAGGGGTTCACCTCCGGGACGCAGAGCACCCCCAGACCACCCCAGCTAAACCACCCCAGGGCATCACACAGAAAAAGGATAGGAGTGAAAGATCAGTGTTAAGCAAATGAAAGAGGCTGCTGAATATAAAAGAAAAGAGGAGGACAGCAGTAAAGTATCAGAATGTGAAGTTTAGCTGAGCAGTGTTATAAGTGTAAGAGATATGTGAAAAAAGCGACATAAATATAAAACAAACACAATGTGATATAAGTGTTGAAAGTAAATGTAAGGTGGTGATGCCCCAAGGTGGCCCAGCCAGAGCAATACAGGGAGCCCCACGCCCCAAAAGCTCATCCCCAAACTGACTTTGTATATAATTAAAAGGATCATACCTGTGTCTTTTGTGCAGTCAGAATGTGCTGGTTCCCTGTTTAAAATCATGAGAGGCAGTGGGTGGGGTGCTAATCCAGAAATGAGGGCTGTCCCAATCCCTCAGGTGTGTATACACACACACATAATATAGACTACATGGAAACGGGGCCTGGACTGCACACCCTGGCTTATTATAATGGGATGTGCTACCTTGCTGGGACTAAGTACTGTAGTACTACAACTCAGGAACAAAGGGTGCAGGTGCACCATACACCATTAAAATTATTATAACCGTAATGTAATATTCGAGGTTCTTGGCATATATTGGCCAGTATATGAGCCTGCCCACCTGCTTCACGGTGACCTCATCGGACAGGTCCCTAACACTATAGGAGTTCACCTCCGGGACGCAGAGCACCCCCAGACCACCCCAGCTAAACCACCCCAGGGCATCACACAGAAAAAGGATAGGAGTGAAAGATCAGTGTTAAGCAAATGAAAGAGGCTGCTGAATATAAAAGAAAAGAGGAGGACAGCAGTAAAGTATCAGAATGTGAAGTTTAGCTGAGCAGTGTTATAAGTGTAAGAGATATGTGAAAAAAGCGACATAAATATAAAACAAACACAATGTGATATAAGTGTTGAAAGTAAATGTAAGGTGGTGATGCCCCAAGGTGGCCCAGCCAGAGCAATACAGGGAGCCCCACGCCCCAAAAGCTCACCCCCAAACTGACTTTGTATATAATTAAAAGGATCATACCTGTGTCTTTTGTGCAGTCAGAATGTGCTGGTTCCCTGTTTAAAATCATGAGAGGCAGTGGGTGGGGTGCTAATCCAGAAATGAGGGCTGTCCCAATCCCTCAGGTGTGTATACACACACATAATATAGACTACATGGAAACGGGGCCTGGACTGCACACCCTGGCTTATTATAATGGGATGTGCTACCTTGCTGGGACTAAGTACTGTAGTACTACAACTCAGGAACAAAGGGTGCAGGTGCACCATACACCATTAAAATTATTATAACCGTAATGTAATATTCGAGGTTCTTGGCATATATTGGCCAGTATATGAGCCTGCCCACCTGCTTCACGGTGACCTCATCGGACAGGTCCCTAACACTATAGGGGTTCACCTCCGGGACGCAGAGCACCCCCAGACCACCCCAGCTAAACCACCCCAGGGCATCACACAGAAAAAGGATAGGAGTGAAAGATCAGTGTTAAGCAAATGAAAGAGGCTGCTGAATATAAAAGAAAAGAGGAGGACAGCAGTAAAGTATCAGAATGTGAAGTTTAGCTGAGCAGTGTTATAAGTGTAAGAGATATGTGAAAAAAGCGACATAAATATAAAACAAACACAATGTGATATAAGTGTTGAAAGTAAATGTAAGGTGGTGATGCCCCAAGGTGGCCCAGCCAGAGCAATACAGGGAGCCCCACGCCCCAAAAGCTCACCCCCAAACTGACTTTGTATATAATTAAAAGGATCATACCTGTGTCTTTTGTGCAGTCAGAATGTGCTGGTTCCCTGTTTAAAATCATGAGAGGCAGTGGGTGGGGTGCTAATCCAGAAATGAGGGCTGTCCCAATCCCTCAGGTGTGTATACACACACATAATATAGACTACATGGAAACGGGGCCTGGACTGCACACCCTGGCTTATTATAATGGGATGTGCTACCTTGCTGGGTAGTTTTGGTCTGTCTGCAAAAGGCAAGAGCAACATGTGTGAATTTTGCAGCTTTGGCACACAGGTATATGTAAATCTGACAGAGATCCAGACACATTCCCAGGCCAGATCAGTTTGTGTATGGCAGGGTTAGTAGGTGTACTGTAGCCCATACACTTATAGAATATGGCATACAATCCTTCGATTTCTATCGCATCTGTGCGATCAATCGCATGAGTGTATGCACATATTGAGCACCCTGCGACGCGATGTGCGGGCACACCGCTCGAATATCGCAATGCAAAATAGTAAGTGCTGCAGTTAATATTTATTGTATCACAGTGTGATTGCATGTGTTTTTTAAAAACATGCAATATATTGTACTGCGATGTGCAATGCGCTCCCACTCGGCGGTGACGTGCCCATCACGTGATTACCAAGCGATCTATCGCATGATCGCATGGTAATCATTTTGGCAGTTCAGATGCGATTTCATCATATCTGAACTGCCGGTGCGATGCCCTGCGATGTCGCGTCGCGGGGCATCGCAGAAGTGTATGTGCACCATAGTTATATCTCTTCAATTGAATGAAACAGAAATTATGGCATAAATTGTTCTTTTCATTCAGTGTCAGAGTGTACCAATAGCTAAAGTTTATAACTGATCATCAAAGGGAACACTTATGAGAAAGAATTATGCCAGTGCTATAAAATATACTATTTTATCTGCATATTTGTGCCTGCAGAATGCCAAGTAACTTCAAGCACATTTTTATTTAGTGGCAAGTAATATAATACTAGACAACAGAGTTCCTCACCACTTTGAATTGCTATTTATAATAGGTTGGAACCTGTGTCTATAGAGAGATTTATCATATATGTAGTTATTCCCACTATGAACATTAACATAGTAACATAGTATTTGAGGTTGAATAGAGGCAAATTGCCCATCGTGTTCAACCTGTTTTAAGTTGTGATGATTCTACATACTTGCTGAATAATGTTTTATGACTAGTTAGCTACTATAACTCATGTTACCCCCGAATTAACCACGTTGATATTTTAAGTATTATAACCTTGGATAGCTTTTTCATTCAGAAATTTATCCATTCCTTTTTTAAATCCAATTACAGAGTCCGCATTTACCACCTTCCCTGTTCGGAACTTTCTCTCCTCCAGTCGCAGCGAGTGCCCACGTGTCCTAAACTGTGTTCTCTTAATAAATAATTCCTCTGATAACTCTTTGTGATGTCCCTTTACATATTTGAAGATATTAATAATATCTCCTCTTAGGCGCCTCTTTTCTAGTGTATACATATTCAGCCTAGTAAGTCTTTCCTTATAGTTCAGTCCTTCTAGGCTTTTAATCAATTTAGTAGCTAGCCCTTGAACACTTTCGAGTTCACTGATGTCTTTTGTATACAATGGTGCCCAAAACTGAACACAATATTCCAGGTGCGGACGTACCAATGCCTTATACAGCGGCATGATTACATCCGAGTCCCTTGTCTCAATTCCCCTTTTTATGCACACTAGCACCTTACTTGCCTTCTTACTGCGTTTTGACATTGTGTATGGTTATTAAGCCTATTATCAATGAATACCCCCAAATCTTTTTCCAACTCTGTTTCCCCTAGGCGTTCCCCATTTAATATGTAGGATGCAAGTTTGTTTTTAGTCCCAAAATGCATAACCTGGCATTTGTCTGTATTGAACCTCATTTTCCATTTAGACGCCCAGAGTTCAAGTTTAGATAGATCATTCTGCAAGTACTCCACCTCCAATTCTGAATAAATTACCTTACACAGTTTAGTATCATCTGCAAAGATTGACACTGTGCTTTCCAAGCCTATTTCTAGGTCATTGATAAATATGTTGAACAGTAGTGGTCCGAGTACGGACCCTTGTGGTATTCCACTGACTACTGGGGACCAGGTTGAGGACTTCCCGTTGACCACTACTCGCTATACCCTGCTATCCAACCAGTTGCTTATCCATGTGAAAATAGTTTTTCCTAGGCCAAGCTCCTTTAGTTTGATCATCAGTCTCCTGTGAGGAACTGTATCGAAGGCTTTTGCAAAATCTAGGAAGACCACATCCACTGCTTTTCCTTGATCAAGATTATTGCTCACTTCCTCGTAGAAGATAATTAAGTTAGTCTGACATGACCTGTCCCTCACAAACCCATGCTGGTTCTTGCTAACAATCCTAGCGGACTGTAGATACTCCTGTATGCCGTCCCTTAGAATTCCTTCCAATATTTTCCCCACTATAGATGTTAAACTAACTGGTCTGTAGTTTCCCGGAAGATTTTTAGATCCCTTTTTAAATAATGGCACTACCTCAGCTATACGCCAATCCTTCGGTACCATGCCTGATCTAATTGAACTATTGCAAATCAAGTATAGGGGTTGTGCTAGTTGTGAACTAAGCTCCATAAGAACCCTCGGGTGAAGTCCATCAGAACCAGGTGATTTATTAATCTTAATTTTGCTTAGTCTCTCCCAGACTACTTCTTTGCTTAAACAAGTATCTAACCATGAATCATTACTGTCACAATTGTTATACTCTACTCCCACCATCAGTTCTTCACTGGTGAATACTGATGAAAAGAATTTGTTCAGTATTTCCACTTTTATTTCGTCATCATTTATCGATTCTCCTAATTCATCTTTTAATGGACCTATATTCTCCTTTTTTAACCCTTTACCGTTTATGTATTTAAAAAACTTTTTAGCATTGGTTTTACTCTCTATAGCGATTTGCTTTTCATTTTCCATTTTAGCTGCTCTTATTGCTTTTTTGCCGTTCTTATTACACTCCTTGTAATACTTGAAAGACTCCTCCTTTCCATTAGATTTAAATGCTTTGAAAGCCCGCTTTTTTTTTATCCATTTCTGCCTTAACCCTCTTGTTAAGCCACATCGGTTTGAGTTTAATACTCCTGCGTTTACTGCCCATGGGAATAAAGTTATGAATATTGCTATCTAGCAACCCTTTTAAAACATCCCACATTTCTGAAGTGTACTTGTTATTAAACAGAGCCTCCCACTCTATGTCGTTAAGTGCACATCTAAGCATACTGAAATTAGCCTTACTAAAGTTAAAAGTTTTGGTGGAACCCCTGTAGCTATGTTTCCTGAAACTGATGTCGAATGTGATCATATAGTGATCACTGTTACCCAAAGTCTCCCCAACTTTAGTGATTGATATAATGTCCATATTATTAGTAATTACTAGATCCAGGGTAGTTTTACCCCTAGTTGGGTCCTCGACTAATTGAGACAAGTAGTGATCCCTAAACATATTTAAGAACCTGCTGCCCCTCGCTTTAGCACATGAATCGTTACTCCAGTTTATATCTGGGTAATTAAAATCCCCAATCACAAGGATGTCCCCCAACAGTATAAAGTTACAAGTGTCACTAATAATAAATTAATAATATATTTTTGTTTTATACAGTAATAGTAGGGCAAAGTAATGCAATTATTTAAGGATATTAAATTTGTTCCAATTAAGTCAGAAATAAGAAAATAAAAAAGTAGCTATGGCACAACAACAACAATAATAATAATAATAATAATAATAATAACAACAATCATATTTGAAATAACAATAAAAAGAATTATCATATTTCAAATAATAACAATAAAAATAATAATCACATTTCAAATAATAATAACAATAAAAATAATAATCACATTTCAAATAATAATAACAATAAAAATAATTATACAGCACTTTTATCCAATAAGACGCAAGGCACTTTCAAGGAAAACTCAGTGTACATGATCCACACACTGGTCATCTACAGACTGGACTACTGTAATATTCTCCTATTTGGCATCCCTGACAATCTCTCCACTCCAATCTAGAGTATCCTCAATGCTGCTGCCTGGCTTATCTTCCTCACCAAATGTACTACGCCCATCTCCCCTCTCTTACAATCCCTTCACTGGTTCCCCTTCCCCTTCATAATCCAAGTCAAGCTTCTCACACTCACTTACAAAGCCCTCATCCACTCCTTTTCCATTTACATCTCTTACCTTATCACCCTTTACACACCTGCCCGTCCTCTTCGCTCTGCTAATGCTCGCCACTGCTCCGGCCTACTGATTAGCTCCTCCCACTCCTACCTCCAAGATTTTGCACGTGCTGCTCCCTTTATCTGGAAATCTCTCCTTCAGGGCGGGATGTACTAAGGGACAAATGACGTAAAACCCCCGTTTTCAGGGGTTTTACCGCATTTTCAAATGTATTAAGGCCCGGACACCGGTTTTTCGCTGCACAGGGTATCGCCATCTCTGGATGGCGATACCCTATTGAAGCCTATGGGCTTCTTATCATCGCCGGTCGCCACAACCCGCCGCCTCCTGCCGCAGATGCCGATATCCCCGGCATACCTTCCTCCAGGCAGCCTGGACCTGGAAAGGTAAACTCCTCCTCCTCCTAGCAACGCAGCCGGAGGTCCTTCTGGGTGCAAGGGGAGGAGGAGGCGCTGGGGACAGCATGCTGCCTTGTTCCCGGCAGCTGAGGAGAAGGAGAGCCCAGGGAGGTGACGGAGACACCCCGCACACCACCTTACAGGTATCGCGGGGTGCCTCCGTCACTGCATTGCGATGTTGATTGCATATGTTAGTACATATGCGATCAACAATGCTGCAATGGGTGGCGAGGGGCGGCGATGTATGTTAATACATCCCGCCCAGAGACTCTTCACCTCTCTACAAAACGTAAAACGGACCCTCAAGACACACTTCTTCTTCACCAAACCCAGCAAGCTCTCATCCAAAGCCTTCACTCCAACACTCACTGCTTACCCCATCTTTTTCACCCCTGTCTAGCTGCCCCTCCCCTTTAGAATGTAAGCTCTCACGAGTAGGGCCATCTTCCCTCATGTGCTTATCCTTTTCTTACATAAACTATCTTCTATTGCATACTCCCTTTGACGGCACCAAATCTCTCCATTTTCTGCCACCCTCTCCCTTATTTCACTGTCGTCTGCTGATGCAGTAATATTTTATATACCCTGTACTTGTCCTATATTGTCTTGAACTGTAAGTCACTGTTTTCTTGTTTTGCTTACTTGTTTATGTACTATGTAATTGGGTGCTGCAGAATCCTTGTGGTGCCATATAAAGCATCATAATAATAATAATAATTATTATTATTATTGTTATATTTATTATTCATCTACCATTAACCTTAGGAGCATCACCCGCCCAAGTCATTATCCTCAGGTAGTTTAATTGTAAAATAGCCTTATCGTATACAATAGGTCAGTGGTTCCCAAACTATTTTTGAATCACAGTGCCCTAGAGCAGTGGTTCTCAACCTCGGTCCTCAAGTACCCCCAACAGTTCATGTTTTCCAGGTCACCTAGCAGTTGAACAGGTGTATTCATTATTCACTGACACATTATAAAAGACCCACAGGTGGAGCTAATATTTTACTTGCAATCCTGTGAGGAGACCTGGAAAACATGAACTGTTGGAGGTACTTGAGGACCGCGGTTGAGAATCACTGCCCTAGAGTATAAGCATTTTTTTTCATGGCACCCCAAGGATAAAAGTTTATTGATAATTTTGGAAACAAATAAATATTACATTAAGTAAATTGTGCTTACTTATGATTGACCATATATTTGATGACTGGCAGCTACTAGCACTGGTTTTGATTTGGTCTTGGACCACCAACCTGGGGCATCCTTGCAAGAGCACACAGTTTGGAAACAACTGCAATAGGGGATGTGCTATATCTTTATAGCGTACACATACAGTACAGTACCACACATACTCTTTGTTACCAGTGAACTAGGCATGAGCAGAGGTGGATTTAGGCCTCAGGGGGCCCTAAGCAAAACACCGATCTGAGGCCCCCCTTCCTCAAACAATCCATAGCACTATATTTTTGGTCCTTATTTATGCCCCTTACATTATCTGTTGTTATTTTTCAGGAGTGTGTGTGATCTCTACAGCTATTACTACAGTATGTAATAATATATAGTACAATCGTATAGCATAATAGAATATGCTAGCACTGTAATGGGAAATGGGATGTTGAACCTGCTAATAGGGAATGGGGTACAGTTTAAAATAATATATTTAAAAAAAAATTGAATTGATCAAGGTTTAAGATTTTTTTTTAATGAATTTATTTTATATTTTTTACCTTTTCCATATTGGTGTAACTAAATGTCCAAATCAGTGTTACACATGTGCACATCTGCGAAAACCAGCCAGCAAAGTGGGAAGTTATCCCTTTCTGTATAACTGGGGCGCTGCATAGCACAGAGAGGTATTTGAAAATCTCTTAAAATTGCAGGACATGCAGGACACTGCATTATAAATAAAATTAGCTGCCTGTATTATTTATTGTCACTTTGTGATGGAGTTTGCAGAGCTGGGCTATTATATCACTAGAAATGCTTCATCCTCTGTTATCAGCCCTGTCTGACTCTTAAAGTGACGGAGGCCTTCTATCCCGCTCCCCTTCCCCATACCCAATTGTAGCAGGCAGGCAAGCCCCTGCCCAGTCAGTGTATGCCGTCCCCCAGTCAGTGTATGCTGCCCCAACTCCCTGTCATACATTCCACTCACCCCTCACTCTCACACAGTCCCACTCACTGTAACACATTCCCACTCAATCCGCACTGTCACACATACTCACTCACCCCGCCCTGTCACACATTCCCACTCACTCCGCACTGTCACACATTCCCACTCACCCCACTCTGTCACACAGCACCCAGGGCTGCCATCAAGGGGGTGCCCTATGTACAGTTGTCCCGGGCCCGGCCACTCTGACAGAGTGGAGGGCCCGTGCTGCACACACAGCCAGCCGTGGATATTCCTGGCGGCAGCCGCCGCCGTTGACACTGACCACGGCTGGCCGGCTGCTAGTCAGTGGCGGATTTAAACTGAGAGTCTCAGCAGTGGCGATTGGCGGTCTCTCAACTCAGTCAGTGCTGCTGCTGCTTGGACGGCACGGCCCGCGGAAGTACAGGCATGGACCCGGAGCCGCTGGCGGTGGCTTCAATTCTCAAATGTCAGCCTGAGCAGTGGCGGATTTAGTGCCAGTGCAACCGGTGCAATGCACCGGGGCCCAGCGCAATTAAGAGGCCCAGGCTGCATGCTGGGATGGGAAGAGGGAGGAAGGAGGAGGGACGGGACACAGGGAGCTGCCTGCGGATGTGTGAGCAGTCTGCGACTCTGCGTTGCTTGAGGACTGACTACTGAGGAGCCTGACCGCTGCCATCCAGAAAAAAAGTATGTTATTTCATAATTAAATAATTAAAAATGTTGATCCTGTATATATGTGGGTGTCTGTGTCTAAACATATAGAGCTGCCCCACTAGTATATATATATAGTAGTGCAATTAAGCAAATCCTTGAAGGTAAATCAATAGACCAGCCTGTTGCCAAACATTTTAAACAATTTAATCACTCTTTATCCAGTTTACGTTATAAAATGATTGACCACATCCCAGCAAATAAAAGAGGTGGAGATAGAAATAAAAAATTATTACAACGTGAGACACATTGGATTTATCAGCTGAACACTCTTACTCCTAACGGATTGAATGAGTCATTATCTTTCAGCAGCTTTTTATGAATTTATAAAACTGTTTTTCTTTCTATATATCTATAATTGATATCATTGTTTCATTAATTGCTCTGATGTATTTTTGCAAGTCTCCTCGTATCTGCTGGATTCACTGACATTCATATAGATTTTATGTCTGTTTTTTCTCTCCAGTGTTCCGTTTATCTCACGGTGAAGGGTTAAGTGTTAATTGATGTTTATTGATGTTAATTGGTGAGGTCAACTCTGACGGACGTCAGAGGAAGTCCAGGGCTCTGGGCATCCTGTGGCCAGTTCACGTGTTTTCTGTGTGTTATTTAAAGGTAAGAATGTCTGCTTATATGTTATTATGCCTGACGACGGTTGAAATAAAATTACCGAAACGTTGCAAACTTATGATGGGCTGAGGACCCGTTCTTTGTTAAAGTCCTGAGAGTGCCGCTCAATTCTATGTGTTTATATATATATATATATATATATATCTACCTACCTACCTGCATAGGCAGATTCGGAGGGTGGGGGGGAGGCTGCCTCTTTTTCAGTCCCGGACCCCACAATTTCTGGTGGCAGCCCTGACAGCACCACTCACCCCGCACTGTCACACATTCCCACTCACCATGTCACATATAACCACTCACCCAGCACTGTCACACATTCCCACTCACCCCGCACTGTCACACATAACCACTCACCCCGCTCTGTCACACATAACCACTCACACCGCACTGTCACACATAACCACTCACCCTGCTCTGCAGTCAGGGGAGGCAGTGCCTTCCCTGTCATTAATGATTAAAATAATATAAAGAAGAAGATACTTATGACACATATTCTGTGTCATAAATAACTCCTTTATTATTCTAATCATTATAAGGTGTTGTTAAATGTGTTTGGGAGGCACCGATCGTGGTCGATCTCCAGCTCCATCGGTGTTCCGCCATCGATACTCAGCACCATTGGTGTTCCACCATCGATACTCAGCACCATCGGTGTTCCGCCATCGATCACCAGCTCAATCGGTGTTCCGCCATCGATCACCAGCTCCATCGGTGTTCCGCCATCGATCACCAGCTCCATCGGTGTTCCGCCATCGATCTCATGCTACATCGGTGTTCCGCCATCCGCCATCGATCTCCCGCTCCATCGGTGTACCGCCATCGATCTCCCACTCCATCGGTGTTCCGCCATCGATCTTCCACTACATCAGTGTTCCGCCATCGATCTCCGGCTCCATCTGTGTTCCACCATCGATATCCGGCTCCATCGGTGTTCCGCCATCGATCACCAGCTCCATCGGTGTTTAACCATCGATCACCAGCTCCATCGGTGTTCCGTCATCAGTCTCCCGTTACATCGGTGTTCCGCCATCGATCTCCAGCTCCATCTTTGATCCACCATCGATTTCTAGCTGCATTGGTGCCCTGCCATCAATATCCAGTACCATCGGTATCCTTTCTCCAGTGGTCGGTAACATTGTGTTTTCCTTTATATTGACTCCATCAGTGGTTTACACTGCAACTGTGTCTTCTATCGTGTGCTCATTATATTGGGACTTCATCAGTAGTTCACACTGCATCTCATATTACATCTTGCCATCGATGTTACATATGCTTCTGCATTACCTTGTTCCTGTGCCAATGTTACTGCATTATCTGTGATATCGATTATTGAGTCTAATACCATCTGCCGCTATCTGTACCATCTTGCGTGCTGTATAAAAGACTTGTTTTATCTTATATTGTCCTCCATTCTGGTCACGCCTTCGGGTCTACGCTCAAGTTTACCATATCCTGGTTATGTATCAAAGCTCCCAGATTCACATTCCAGTCAGCTCCTATGCCTGAGATCTCCACTGGTCAGAGTCGGACCTCAGGCGTGACAAAAGGTATGGTAGCGGGGGGGCGGGCGCGGGGCCTAGCAATGGGCAGGAAAAGCCCATTGAAATTACATGGGAAAGCGGCACCATTAGAGGTGCCGCTTTCATACAGGGACATGCTTTCAGCCCATGAAAGCACGCCCCTGGGAGTGAGGCCACAATGATTGGCCAGTGGATCCGTCACTGTATCCGCTGTCATCACTTAATGGGCTCGGCGGCGGGATGCGGCGGAGGTGCGGGCGGCGGTGGGCCGATGCGGCGGAGGTGCGGGCAACGGTGGCGGCGGGACACGGCAGTCAGGGCCATTCTGCCGAGTTCGGCAGTGGAGAGCGGCTTCCAATTTAAAAAATGGCGCCTCATCGTCATTTTTGAAATTCAAGATGGCCACTGCGAGCCAATCACGGCTCACCACGTCATCGCCCCGCCCCCTCCTGCTGACTTATATAAGTCAGCGCGAGGCTGCGGCGTCAGTCCGAAGGCGGAGGAGGAGCAGTGAAGAGCTCCTGAAGAAAGAAGACGCCGTGGAAGTCCTGGATGGGCGGCGGCTATGCAAAAGAGCTTAGCAGCCGCCGGCCACCAGGTTAAGATGCCAGAAGCCCTGGGACGGTGGCGGCCATGCAAAAGAGCTTAAAGGCTGCTGCCTCCCAGGTGAAGACGCCAGAAGCCCTGGAGAAGTGGCGCCTCCCCAGGTGAAGACGCCGGAAGCCCTGGGAAGGCGGCGGCCACGCAAAAGAGCTTAAAGGCTGCCGCCCCCAGGTGAAGACCCTGTGTAATAAAACTTTTTTTTAAAGAGGTGTTGTGTGTTTTTTTTTATATTTTCTTTACAGGTGGACTACAGGTGCCAGCGGGCCCTTTATGCCCAGGCATGCTGGCACTTGTGGTTCTCCAAGTGCCGGCATGCTTGGGCAGGCTTGCTGGGACCTGTAGGCCACCTGTAAAGAACAATATTAGCATACAATGAACCCCGCACCCACCGCCACCAGGGGTGCGGGGCATAGCACTGGGCTATCAGCCCAGTGCTAGTTGTTGCTCGGGAGGGGGGACCCCATTTTAATTTTTTGGGCGCCCCACTTTATGAGAAATTCCAGCCCTCGGCTGACTGGCTTGGGGGGCACTTTAATGGCATGGCAGGGGGACCCTACACTGAGTGTCTCCCCTGCTATGGCATTATCCCCCTGGCTGGTTCTGCCTGGTGCTGGTTTTAGTAGTGTGTGGGGGACTACACTTCCCCCCCCCTCAAGGGAGGGGGGGGGTTAGATGCCATCGCCTCCCCAGCCACTGACCTCACCGCACGTCACTACTAGGCATCCGCTTTGGATGCCTTGCGGTAAATCCACCACTGGGCATGACATCAGCAAAAGTTCACTCTCCTGTTCATGCTGGCACAGTTTCTACTACTGCATTTGTGGAAGGAAGAATGATAACTGTCAGCTGAATCTTGCAGCAATTGCATGGACTGCTACTGTATGTGAATCATTATTTTACTGAATGATGACTATAATAATAATAATAATAATAATAATAATAATAATAATACTATATCAAAATGTTAGGAGACTTCACATACATCTCTCTCTTCCTCTTAAATGGGATGTTACTGCAGATTAAACAGACAGACATATAGAAATTTGTCATCTATAATATTTAAGTTTTGAAAAAATTAATGGGGTTGTGGATAAAATAAAATGGGGAAAAGGGGGATCAATCAAAATATAATGGTGAAAAAGGGGGCATCAATCAAATATAACTACGTATTACAGGTTGAGTATCCCATATCCAAATATTCTGAAATACGGAATTTTTTGAGTGAGATAGTGAAACCTTTGTTTTCTGATGGCTCAATGTACACAAATGTTGTTTAATACACAAAGCTATTAAAAATATTGTATTAAATGACCTTCAGGCTGTGTGTATAAGGTGTATATCAAACATAAATGAATTGTGTGAATATAGACACTTTGTTTAATGCACAAAGTTATTAAAAATATTGGCTAAAATGACCTTCAGGCTCTCTGTATAAGGTGTATATGTAACATAAATGCATTCTGTGCTTAGACTTAGGTCCCATCACCATGATATCTCATGATGGGATGCAATTATTCCAAATTACGGAAAAATACGATATCCAAAATACTTCCGGTCCCAAGCATTTTGGATAAGGGATACTCAACCTGTATGACATTATAATAATTTATAGATGATGAGTTCAATGTGCAGTGAGTTTTGGAAAGTTTGCAAAGGCTGTAAGAGGAGATCAGATGGGACACATTTCTATCAGTAACATATTTATGCCACGTGGATCACTTGACTAACAGAGAGGAGGTGCAATATAGGAGGCTGAATGAGGGCCGTAACTATTTAGGTTTGTTAGCCAATCCAAAAAGCACACAAATGGTCAAAGGCATGTTGCACTGCAGGTGGATGCGGGGTCGGACTGGCCATCTGGCACTTCTGGCAAATGCCAGAAGGGCCGATGGGCTGGTGGGTCGGTCTGGTCAACAGAGAGTTGGGAAGGCTGCACACATCTCTCTGGTTTGTCCCCCGCCAACACTGTAGTGTCTGTTGCTAAGCAATATGGGGGCATCCTGTAGGTCCACTCCCCCTGACTCGTGGCATGCCCCCGTAACCAATTACTGTGCGCCCCTTTTATTTTGCGTGTGCTCTGTTGCTAAGCAATATGGGGGCATGCCACGAGTTCACGCCCCCCTGATTCATGGCATGCCCCCATGAGCAGTGTCCGCCTGTCCTTATCACGTGTGCACATGCGCACATGGATGCCAGGGCCAAAAAGTGTCCCCAGTCTATCCCTTAGCAGATGTAACATGTGCAGAGAGATTTAGATGTGGTGGGGTGTGAAATCTAAATTGTAGTGTAAAATAAAGCAATCAGTATTTTCCCTGCACAAAACAATATATCCCACCCAATATAATCCACCCCCTTCTTGGTTCCACATATGCTTGGGCCTTCTCTGCTGTTCCCTGCCCCGCCATGATCCCCTCCACAACCCCACACACCCATGGCTTTGCTCCCCCAGCGGCTCCAACCACCCCATGTTACTTTGTTCCTACTCAGCTCCCATACTTACTATGGTGATCGAGCCTCTTCTTCCAGGTAGGTCCCATCTTCTGGACAAAAGGGGTTTTGACACTGCGCTAGTGGAGACGGTACACCCACTTCTATTTTAAAATGCTGCTTTGGGAAAATTGTGGAATCACTACCTAGTTCCACTGTGCATACGCAAAAAAAAAGGGGGGGTATTTCCCAGCGCAAAATAAATAGAAGAATGAGTGACACAAATTGTATATATTGCTAAATTTTATTTATAGATAAAAAGATTCTAATTCATATAAAAATAGACAGTAAAATTTAATTTCATCAGAAAAGGTCATTCGAAATCTTCTTGGAATAATAAATTGATTTCAAAGAGAAGAAGGATATAGATATTGCACTATGGGTTCTAGAAGGAAATCCTAGTATTCTATAAGTTCATATATGTGGGAATCCTCTCAACAGAGGATTATAATGAGGTGATATGTGTCTCTAATTTATTAATCCTAGACAGTATTTATAAAAGGTCGTGAAATGATTGACACCTATTACCGGTAAACAAAACAACAGACTACAGATAACAAACAAACAATACTAAATCACTATTGTGCACGAAAATAAGTCCGTTCAGATGTTGCCTGGTGCCATATATGGAAAAACAGAAAAATGTTCATTAATGGAAAAGCACCCTATTTCCAACCAGAGGGGTGCGCTGGTCAGCGTCTTATCCACTCAGTGGGTATCAGCATATGATTGAAATGGAAAAAAGGGGTAACACCGCAAGACTTTCCAGTCCCAGTTCGTGTGGGTCAGTCCTTAGGCACGCTCCTATCCTGATGTATTCCGTGTGACCCTTAAGGGTATGGGTATAAATTGAATCAAGTACCTTTGTATCTTCTATAAATGTCTTCCTTTTTTCATCTGGAAATGTCCAGTGCAGTCACATACCTTGTGACGGGTGAGTCCAGGGTCCGCCGGCGGATATCCTGTGTGGGCCGTTCTCAGCGCTGAACGGCACAGTTCAGGATCGATGAGATCTGTGATCGACGCGTTTCACCTCTGGTGAGGCTTCCTCAGGATTGCAGATTCGTCCACCCGGCATTCACTCGTCTTTTTATTGGGGCAGTGCGTGTCGTTTCCATGGTGAGCTTCCGTTTATGTTCACGTTCTCCTGTCGGGCTTCTTCCTGGTTTTGCGTTCCAGTGCCCATACGTAACTTCCGGTGACGTGTGCGTTCCACCGTCGTGGTGTTTAGTTGCGACGTACTGTTGTGGATGTAATGTTGGTTGGTACGGACCTATTCAGGGTGTTTGCATTCCAATGTCCGTAAAAAACTTCCGGTGACGTGTGCGTTCCACTGCCATAGTGCTTTTCTCTGTGTAAAGCAGGTCTGATATGGGTATATTTTCTTTTTCCGAAAAATTCTTCTGGATACTGTGTGCACAATCTATATTGCATACTATATACACATAAAACATAACAGACATAAAACACATTAAACGTATCTATTTATTTTAAATTCATAATATAAAAAGAATTACCTATTCTAAAAAATCTAAAAAAAAATTTTTTTTTTATCAAACAATTATGTGTAAACATTAAAATATGCCCAAAAAGAGGGGGAATTTTTTATTTATTTCTGAACACTTTTCTTTCTGTATATTGTTTTGCATACTGGGTACTTCATGTTAGGAAGGGGTTGAGGTCAAAGTCAATGTTTAGACCTTTCGGTGTTAACGTACCCATATGGTAAATTAGTTTGGTTTCTTCTCTTATAAGATGTTCTTCCAATTTCCCTCCCCTCCAGGGTGTTGTTACTTTCTTCAGACCTATAAATTGTAGCACATGTGGGTTTCCATTGTGTTTCTCCTGGAAATGCATAGGGATACAGTGGTCTTTTTTCCTATTCTTTATATTGCAAAGATGTTCCTGTATTCTAATATGCAATTTTCGTTTTGTTTGGCCTATATACTGTAGGCCGCAGGGGCAGTGGAGTAGATATACGACTCCAGTGCTGGTACAATTTATCCGTTCCTGGATATTAAATTTGGTACCATTAGAGAAAGATAACACCGATTCGACTATTCTGATTGAGTTGGATCTTGTTTTCCTACAAGCTGTACATGTACCACATCTGGAGAAGCCCTTCCTTGATTCCTCTTTTGTGGTTATTGTTTTCTGGTGGCTATTGACTAAAATAGATTTCAAAGTTGTTGCTCTTTTATAAATGAAAAAAGGTTTTGGTGGTAATATATCCTTGAGGGTCTCATCTGATAGGAGGATGTGCCAATGCTTTTGAATACTGTTTTCAAGTTCCCTGTTTTGGGAGGAAAAAGTGGAGATAAAGAGGGTGGCATCTTCCATCCGACTGGGTTTCTTCTGTTTATACCTCAGGAGCTCTGAACGTGGTAATTCCTTCATTTGTTGTTTCGTCTTTTGTAAGATGGTTTTGTCATAGTTCTTTTCTTCAAAGTACCTTATGAGGTCTTCAACCTGAGCCTCATAATCTGTTGCCTTGGAACAGTTCCTTTTCACGCGTCTCATCTCTCCTCCCGGGATATTGTGTATCCAGTTCTTGTGGTGATTGCTATTGGCATTGAGATATCCGTTGCAATCTGTCGGTTTGATGTAAGTTTTGGTTTCTAGTTGGTTATTCTCTACGTAAATTGTTAAATCCATTTCCAGATGAAAAAAGGAAGACATTTATAGAAAATACAAAGGTACTTGATTCAATTTATACCCATACCCTTAAGGGTCACACGGAATACATCAGGATAGGAGCGTGCCTAAGGACTGACCCACACGAACTGGGACTGGAAAGTCTTGCGGTGTTACCCCTTTTTTCCATTTCAATCATATGCTGATACCCACTGAGTGGATGAGACGCAGACCAGCGCACCCCTCTGGTTGGAAATAGGGTGCTTTTCCATCAATGAACATTTTTCTGTTTTTCCATATATGGCACCAGGCAACATCTGAACGGACTTATTTTCGTGCACAATAGTGATTTAGTATTGTTTGTTTGTTATCTGTAGTCTGTTGTTTTGTTTACCGGTAATAGGTGTCAATCATTTCACGACCTTTTATAAATACTGTCTAGGATTAATAAATTAGAGACACATATCACCTCATTATAATCCTCTGTTGAGAGGATTCCCACATATATGAACTTATAGAATACTAGGATTTCCTTCTAGAACCCATAGTGCAATATCTATATCCTTCTTCTCTTTGAAATCAATTTATTATTCCAAGAAGATTTCGAATGACCTTTTCTGATGAAATTAAATTTTACTGTCTATTTTTATATGAATTAGAATCTTTTTATCTATAAATAAAATTTAGCGATATATACAATTTGTGTCACTCATTCTTCTATTTATTTTGCGCTGGGAAATACCCCCCCTTTTTTTTTGCGTAGGTCCCATCTTCCTTGCTCGCCCAGGCTTCCACTGCATGCACATTGTGAAATCAAGACGCCGTACACAATTATTATAAAGACTATGGTGGTCACTCCGAGTTGATCGCTCGCCAGAGGCGTCACCGGGTGTGGTGACACCCGGTGCGCGCCCCTGATCTCCTGCCGCGGCAAAAAAGGGCGTGGCCTGCGTGGCTTCGCGGGGATCCCGGAATCGTCACTCTGGGGGCGTGCCCAGCATCTCCGGGGATGCTGGGCTTCCCCCAGAGCCAGTCTCCGTCCGCTGTCGGCTCCTCTTCTGTGACAGGAGCCGGGTGCTGTAGGAGACTTTCTTACTGCAGCACCTGGTTCCTGTCAGTGCGGAGGAGCTGACATTTGGTGTCACCCTCCTCCAGGCATCACACCCAGGTGCGGGCCGCACCCCCCGCACCCGCCTTGTGACGCCACTGTCGCTCGCTAGCTGTTTTTAGCAGCCGTGCAAACGCTATGCCGCCTCCCACTGGGAGTGTATTTTAGCTTAGCAGAAATGCGTACGAAAGGATCGCAGAGCAGAGGCAACGTTTTTTTGTGCAGTTTTAGAGTAGCTCAAAACCTACTCAGCGCTTGCGATCACTTCACACTGTTCAGTACCTGTTTTGACGTCACAAACACGCCCTGCGTTCGCCCAGCCACGCCTGTGTTTTTTTGAACACTCCCTGAAAACGGTCATTTGACACCCACAAATGCCCACTTCATGTCAATCACTCTGCGGCCAGCAGTGCGACTGAAAAGCTTCGCTAGACCATGTGTGAAACTACATCGTTCGTTGTAATAGTACGCATTGCACCGCACACGCATTGTGCGCATTGCACCGCATACGCATGCGCAGAAGTTTTTTTAAACAGGTCATGTCAATCTTAGATAATTTTCTACATCCATAATCATTTATAATAGGCTTGTTTTATTTCTAATTCACAAGTCTTCCCAATGAACACTGGAGGGATGACAAGAAAAGTCACTAAACATAAGCAATGACATCGGAAGTTACTCTACAGTATATACAAATCTTGTTTATACAAGTACAGAGCCCTACAAAAGTATTCACATTCTTCACTAATTCTTTAATGCTACTGATTATTAAATCCTACAAATTAAAATCTTGTTCTCTGTGAAATTTTAATTTCAAAGCACTGAAATATAAAATTAGTTTTGCATCTGACATTGTTAAATGTCCTAAAACAGCTTAAAGAAAAAAAGGCAACTGAAATTTGCTGTCTGTACAGCGTCTTTTTGCAGTAATAGCAGCTTTAAGTCTATGGGGTAAGGATGTATCAGATTTGCAACTGTTGAAGAATGTTTTCTCCCAGGCTGAGCTTCTCCGTGAGGCTCTGGTTATATCCATAATAACTTGTATCTAATAATATGATGAGTATACACATTTATTTTCAAATTACAAAATCAGATTTAAATTATGGCTTTGGCTGGGCCAGGCCTGGCCAACCTGTGGCTGTCCCGCTGCTGCGAAACTACAAGTACCAACATTCTCTGCCACAGTTTTGCCATTAGGGAATGCTTAAACTGGGGCAGGACATGCTGGAATGTGTAGTTTCACAACAGCTGGAGAGCCACGGGTTGGCCATGCCTTGGCTGGGCTCTTGGTAATAGAATAGTAGAGATCATAAACATATAAGACATTTGTAGCTACTTCCAAATAACATTAGTAAACAGCTGTGTATTTAGGAATGGAAATAAAACTACATAAAAATGCAGTGGGACTGAAGAAGTACAGCTACCGTCAATCACACACTGCTTTATCAACGTGAATTGCATGAAGAGCTAATAGAGCTTCACTATAGTATACTATGTAAATCAAATCTTTGGCTTAGAAATTTGGATACTGTAAATATGTGCTACTAACAGCGGGAATTGCATCAATGTGGCGTTCAGCTGACCTGATGAATGTTATGGGCAACTTTCTGCTTTTCAGATGACGTTTGCATAGAGCTCTTCTGTCTGATATGGGAACAGGACAATAATGTACACTCTATTCTGTTTTTGCCTGCAGTAACAGACATTAACATTTAACCCACTCTTCATGTCCTATTCTATATATTACTGCCATAGGGCACAAATCCAAATTCTCATTTCAGATGAATTGCTTGAATTATGTTTGAATGATGCTGTTTTGTTTTCTTCCCCTTTGGTCCTTAGTGACCTACATGTGATTACTAGGAGTATTTCTAAATACGTCAACTGGTTTAAACTTGGTCAGTTTTTCCATGATCCAGTACACTGTTTACTCATGATAACACTTTATTGGAGAGCAACATTTTTCTCATTCCATACCAGAACCTGATATGCCTAGAAATCTACGAACGTAAAAGTATGTTGTTTAAGTCCATTCATATGCCTCCATATCTCATCTTTGATGTTCATTACGACTTGTCTATTGCATAATTATTAATAAAAAGCAACAAACTTATGTGTTGAAGCAATGTAATCATATGATGTAATGTTCTGTCTTGGTAAGTGTGTCATATACATAGGAAACCTTTGAAATACAACAGTGTTATGGCGCATTTACTGATAGAGAAATTCTTCAAGAGTCTTACGGGTAGTTCTACCAAACCTTTTTAAGAGGAGATGCAGAGAATTTACACATAGCAAAAACTAGCTTCCAGCTATCATTTTATAGAATGTATTTGATAAATGATTGCGAGAAGCTGATGGTTTGTTATGGTTGATATGCAATAAATCACATATTTCTGTATTGGTGCTGGACCTAATAACTAACCTAGTAAGATAGCTGCCAATGAGGCACTTTAGTAAAGGTATCAGTTTCACCCTTGCAGTACTTGAAGAATCAGTGTTGTCATTCAGGAGCCAGTCAGTTTAAAACAATTTAAAAAAGTAAAACATTCTATTGTTTACAATATTTGGCTATAGAATGGTAGCACATATCTGTCAGGCTGGGGGAAAACATACCCCTTTAGTAAGTCACTCCCAGTATGAAAATACAATTATTGCCCCTAAATCCAATGCATAGTAAAACTGTGACCGTTGGTTTGGTCTTTTACCTGTATACACACTAATTACCAGTAATGTTTGGGTTTACTTATTAGGATTTTGTGTTGGTTATCGTGAGATATGGTTTTTGTAGACTGAGGTGGTTTAAATACTACCACACTTTGGTGGTACATCCTCATGAATTTTACCCTAGACGACAAAATTAGATATTTTCTGTAAACAGTCAAAATTTTAAATTCTACTGTAGTTTGTTACATGGCTGCTATGGGGTGTATTCAATTAATCCAACAAGTCGGAAAAAACGGCAATCTGGATTCGACCTATTTAAGTCTGTTGCCGTTTTTTTTACGACTTGTCTGAAATTCCGACTTGTCAGAAACCACGTGGATCGGCGGATTAGCCGCGGATCCGCCATGGATCCACGTATTTTGTCAGATTTGCAGAGGTTTCTGACAGGTTTTTAGCCCGGACACGGAAAGGATTGACAGATCGATAGCTCTTTCTCGATTCTGTGTGTGGAGGTGCATGTCCGTTCTTAGTTGGTGGAGCGATTTGTCTGGTTAATTCCGATAACGAACGAGACTCCCGCATGCTAACTAGCTACGCGACCCCCGGCGGTCCGCGTCCAGCTTCTTAGAGGGACAAGTGGCGTTCAGCCACATGAGATCGAGCAATAACAGGTCTGTGATGCACTTAGATGTCCGGGGCTGCACGCGCGCTACACTGAACGGACCAGCATGTGTCTACCCTTTGCCGACAGGTGCGGGTAACCCGCTGAACCCCGTTCGTGATAGGGATCGGGGATTGCAATTATTCCCCATGAACGAGGAATTCCCAGTAAGTGCGGGTCATAAGCTCGCGCTGATTAAGTCCCTGCCCTTTGTACGCTACTACCGATTGGATGGTATTGTCGGATTGGCATTGTCGGATTGGCATTGTCGGAAATGGGCAGAAACCTGTCGGAAATGCCTGTGAATTGAATAGTGAAGTGTTGGATCCTCTCCGTCGGAGTCAGTGGAGAAGTTACCCATGGCAACCAATCAACATTGACGTAACATTTATAATTTGCATACTATAAAAGTATACAGAGCAGCTGATTGGTTGCCATAGGCAACTTCTCCACTGGCTCACTTCTCCACTTTTATCACTGCTTAGTATATCTCCCTCTTAGTTACATAAATTGATCATTTAGAAAATCAACAATTTTGGAAAAATTAGATGATGGAAATACCAAGAAGAGCAGCCAGAAGCAGGTGATGATCCTAATGATCGCCCATGACTCACTGCTTGCTGGGAGGTGGAGAGATCAGGTAAAGCGGGTTGCTGCAGTGCATCCCAGGCTAGTGGGCGATTCCACCAGGGTTGTCTATTGCAACTGCCACCCGACGGCCCCTGTAGCCAGTAGGAGGCAGGGGGCAGTTACCGTGGCAACTGAAGGGACAAACGGTTGGTCTAAGCCCAGCAGTAGCTGGAAGATTAGCTTACAGCAACCGCCAGCAGGCTCCTCTTACACGGTCACATCAGATGTGATTGTGTCAGGGAAAGCCCAGATTGGCGTGTTCACAGCTCACTATTTAAAATGTTTATTCTAGCTAAATATGTAAATGGATTTTTATTTCACTTTGCAATTGAATTGATAAAACTGAACATTAACTAACTGGATTCAATGGGGGCGATCAATTGTTTTCGCGCTCCCCTGCACCTGTGCACACATGCTGGCAACTATTCAATTGTTTCTGTTGATGGGCATCCTAACTTCATTTGTGCGTGCAGCCCCCTATGCTGGCAGCAGAAATTGTGAAAAGTGTCCAGTTTGGTCACCCAAATGGTGCTTTGCACATCGTGCCCAGTACTTTAGTCGGGTTTAATATTTTTAGGAGGCTAAAGTAGACACTTCTGGGCGCGATCGGCGGGATAAAACAGTAGGATCCCAAACAAATGTATACTGCCCCGTCTATAGTGACATGTTATTATTAGTGATGTGCACCGGAAATTTTTTGTGTTTTGTGTTTTGGTTTTGGATTCAGTTCCGCGGCCGTGTTTTGGATTTCGGACGCATTTTGGCAAAACCTCCCTTAAAATTTTTTGTCGGATTCGGGTGTGTTTTGGATTCGGGTGTTTTTTTCAAAAACCGCTCAAAAACAGCTTAAATCATAAAATTTGGGGGTAATTTTGATCCCATAGTATTACTAACCTCAATAACCATAATTTCCACTCATTTCCAGTCTATTCTAAACACCTCACACCTCACAATATTATTTTTAGTCCTAAAATTTGCACCGAGGTCGCTGGATGACTAAGCTAAGCGACCCAAGTGGCCGGCACAAACACCTGGCCCATCTAGGAGTGGCACTGCAGTGTCAGACAGGATGGCAGATTAAAAAAATTGTCCCCAAACAGCACATGATGCAAAGAAAAAAAGAGGCGCAATGAGGTAGCTTTGTGACTAAGCTAAGCGACCCCAGTGGCCGACACAAACACCTGGCCCATCTAGGAGTGGCACTGCAGTGTCAGACAGGATGGCAGATTAAAAAAATTGTCCCCAAACAGCACATGATGCAAAGAAAATAAGAGGCGCAATGAGGTAGCTGTGTGACTAAGCTAAGCGACCCAAGTGGCCGACAGAAACACCTGGCCCATCTAGGAGTGGCACTGCAGTGTCAGACAGGATGGCAGATTAAAAAAATAGTCCCCAAACAGCACATGATGCAAAGAAAAATAGAGGTGCAATGAGGTAGCTGTGTGTCTAAGCTAAGCGACCCAAGTGGCCGACACAAACACCTGGCCCATCTAGGAGTGGCACTGTAGTGTCAGACAGGATGGCACTTCAAAAAATAGTCCCCAAACAGCACATGATGCAAAGAAAAATGAAAGAAAAAAGAGGTGCAAGATGGAATTGTCCTTGGGCCCTCCCACCCACACTTATGTTGTATAAACAGGACATGCACACTTTAACAAACCCATCATTTCAGTGACAGGGTCTGCCACATGACTGTGACTGAAATGACTGGTTGGTTTGGACCCCACCAAAAAGAAGCAATCTCTCCTTGCACAAACTGGCTCTACAGAGGCAAGATGTCGACTTCATCATCCTCCTCCGATTCCTCACCCCTTTCACTGTGTACATCCCCCTCCTCACACAGTATTAATTCGTCCCCACTGGAATCCACCATCACAGGTCCCTGTGTACTTTCTGGAGGCAATTGCTGGTAAATGTCTCCACGGAGGAATTGATTATAATTAATTTTGATGAACATCATCTTCTCCACATTTTGTGGAAGTAACCTCGTACACTGATCGCTGACAAGGTGACCGGCTGCACTAAAAACTCTTTCGGAGTACACACTGGACGGGGGACAACTTAGGTAAAATAAAGCCAGTTTGTGCAAGGGCCTCCAAATTGCCTCTTTTTCCTGCCAGTATACATACGGACTGTCTGACATGCCTACTTGGATGCTGTCACTCATATAATCCTCCACCATTCTTTCAATGGTGACAGAATCATATGCAGTGACAGTAGACGACATGTCAGTAATCGTTGGCAAATCCTTCAGTCTGGACCAGATGTCAGTTTTCGCTCCTGACTGCACTGCATCACCGCCAGTGGGTGGTTTTAGAAATTTGATCCTTTTCCTGGCAGCTCCAGTGGTGGTAGAAAATGAAGGAGGAGCTGTTGGCGGGTCACGTTCCACTTGACTTGACAAGTGTCTCACCAGCAGGTCTTTGAACATCTGCACACTTGTGTCTGCCGGAAAAAGAGAGATACAACGTAGGCTTTAAACCTAGGATCGAGCACGGTGGCCAAAATGTAGTGCTCTGATTTCAACAGATTGACTACCCGTGAATCCTGGTTAAGCGAATGAAGGGCTCCATCCACAAGTCCCACATGCCTAGCAGAATCGCTCTGTTTTAGCTCCTCCTTCAATCTCCAGCTGCTTCTGCAAAACCCTGATGAGGGGAATGACTTGACTCAGGCTGGCAGTGTCTAAACTGACTTCACGTGTGGCAAGTTCAAAGGGTTGCAGAACCTTGCACAACGTTGAAATCATTCTCCACTGCGCTTGAGTCAGGTGCATTCCCCCTCCTTTGCTTATATCGCAGGCAGATGTATAGGCTTGAATGGCCTTTTGCTGCCCCTCCATCCTCTGAAGCATATAGAGGGTTGAATTCCACCTCGTTACCACCTCTTGCTTCAGCTGATGGCGGGGAATGTTCAGGAGTGTTTGCTGGTGCTCTAGTCTTCGGCACACGGTGGCTGAATGCCGAAAGTGGCCCGCAATTCTTCGGGCTACCGACAGCATCTCTTGCACACCCCTGTCTTTTAAAAAAAAATTCTGCACCACCAAATTCATTGTATGTGCAAAACATGGGACGTGCTGGAATTTGCCCACATGTAATGCACGCACAATATTGGTGGCGTTGTCCGATGTCACAAATCCCCAGGAGAGTCCAATTGATGTAAGCCAATCTGCAATGATGTTCCTCAGTTTCCGTAAGAGGTTGTCAGCTGTGTGCCTCTTATGGAAAGCGGTGATACAAAGCGTAGCCTGCCTAGGAACGAGTTGGCGTTTGCGAGATGCTGCTGCTGGTGGTGCCGCTGCTGCTGTTGTTGCTGTGGGAGGCAATACATCTACCCAGTGGGCTGTCACAGTCATATAGTTCTTAGTCTGCCCTGCTCCACTTGTCCACATATCCGTGGTTAAGTGGACATTGGGTACAACTGCATTTTTTAGGACACTGGTGACTCTTTTTCTGACGTCTGTGTACATTCTCGGTATCGCCTGCCTAGAGAAGTGGAACCTAGATGGTATTTGGTACCGGGGACACACTACCTCAAGAAATTCTTTAAGTCCCTGTGAACTAACGGCAGATACCGGACGCACGTCTAACACCAACACAGCCGTCAAGGCTTGAGTTATCTGCTTTGCAACAGGATGACTGCTGTGATATTTCATCTTCCTCACAAAGGACTGTTGGACAGTCAATTACTTACTGGAAGTAGTACAAGTGGTCTTCCGCCTTCCCCTCTGGGATGATGATCGACTCCCAGCAGCAACAACAGCAGTGCCAGCAGCAGTAGGCGTTACACTCAAAGATCCATCGGAGGAATCCCAGTTAGGAGAGGACTCGTCAAACTTGCCAGTGACATGGCCTGCAGGAAATCTACACTGAGGGAGTTGGTGGTGTGGTTTGCAGGAGCTTGGGTACAAGAGGAAGAAGGGATTTAGTTGTCAGTGGACTGCTTCCGCTGTCACTCAAAGTTTTTGAACATGTCAATGACTTATGATGAATGCGCTCCAGGTGACGTATAAGGGAGGATGTTCCTAGGTTGTTAACGTCCTTACCCCTACTTATTACAGCTTGACAAAGGCAACACATGGCTTAACACCAGTTGTCCGCATTACTGTTGAAATAATTCCACACTGAAGAGGCGATTTTTTTGGTATTTTGACCAGGCATGTCAATGGCCTTATTCATCCCACGGACAACAGGTGTCTCCCCGGGTGCCTGACTTAAACAAATCACCTCTCCATCAGAATCCTCCTTGTCAATTTCCCCCTCAGCGCCAGCAACACCCATATCCTCATCCTGGTGTACTTCAACACTGACATCTTCAATTTGAATATCAGGAACTGTACTGTGGGTGCTCCTTCCAGCACTTACAGGGAACGTGCAAATGGTGGAAGGTGCCACCTCTTCCCGTCCAGTGTTGGGAAGGTCAGGCATCGCAACCGACACAATTGGACTCTCCTTGGGGATTTTTGATTTAGAAGAACGCACAGTTCTTTGCTGTGCTTTTGCCAGCTTAACTCTTTTCATTTTTCTAGCGGGAGGATGAGTGCTTCCATCCTCATGTGAAGCTGACCCACTAGTCATGAGGAGCATAGGAGAGGGCCTTAGCCATTCCTTGCCACTCCGTGTCATAGATGGCATATTGGCAAGTTTACGCTTCTCCTCAGATGCTTTTAATTTAGATTTTTGGGTCATTTTACTGAACTTTTGTTTTTTGGATTTTACATGCTCTCTACTATGACATTGGGCATTGGCCTTGGCAGACGACGTTGATGGCATTTCATTGTCTCTGCCATGACTAGTGGCAGCAGCTTCAGCACTAAGTGGAAGTGGATCTTGATCTTTCCCTATTTTACCCTCCACAGTTTTGTTCTCCATTTTTTAATGTGTGGAATTATATGCCAGTAATATATCTGGAACTAGACGGCGGTAATGTCTGGAGTTAGATACCACTAGATAGATACCACCACAATGCAGCACTGTACTACTATATACTGGTGGTCACCACAATGCAGCACACTGAGCACAGATATTGAGCTTTTCAGGCAGAGAACGTAGACACGTCCTCTCCGCTCAATCCATAATGCACGAGTGAAAATGGCGGCGATTCTTTATATGGAATCCGAATCTTGCAAGAATCCGACAGCGGGTTGATGACGTTTTCCCCTGTTCGGGTTTTGCGTGTTTGGCGGGAAGAACAGAGGCTTCCTCGGACATGTATAAACCACGTGAAGTTCGGGGGGGTTCGGATCTCAACGAACCGAACCCGCTCATCTCTAGATATTATGGACGCTCATTAAACAATTGAATCATTCCCATTTACTGTAGACAGGCATGTTCTGAAATACAGATAATTCAGATATTAAATGACATTAATGATACAAGTACTATCACTTTCTCTGACCATCTATGCAATATTAAGCTCTCTCTTTCCACTACAGGAAATCACTCTGGTGATATTACATGTTGGATTGCTGAGTGTCATTATAGAAAGAATTTAGTATTACGTGCTGTGGCCACTACTAACATTGGATTTATCAGTTACACAAGATTATTACATTAGCTCATACAGTATTTTTAGCTTTCCACCATTGGATCTGTTTATAGCCCACATGTCTGTGATGGTCAGTCAGTGCTTCTTAATAAGTTTTTAACTAATATAATAAAAGTTAAATTTTATTATATTTCTAAGAAGTCGAGAGTCTTTTCTCACTTTTTGTTTTACAGCCTGTATTATATCAATCTACCTAGTTTAGCCATCCAGTATGTTTCCCTTTCTTTTCTTATTATTTTCAGACTGATTTCATTCAAATTAAAGTAAAAATAGGTTGGTTTATTTTAGCACTACATATGAATTTCTGCAAACGATTGTTTTAGTGGTTTACTCTTCTTGTCACTCCTTGGGGTCAATCCAATTAACTTCCCCTCCTCGGGGTGTAGTATGGTATGCCGGCTGTCGGGGTCCCGGCGCACAGCATACCCGCGCCGGAATCCCGACCGCCGGCATACCGACCGCCGGCATACCGACCACCAGCATACCGACAGCGTGGCGTGCGCAAATGAGCTCCTTGCGGGCATGGTGGCGCACTAAGCGCGCCACACTATCTTTTCTCCCTCCAGGGGGATCGTGGACCCCCAAGAGGGAGAAACGGTGTCGGTATGCTGGCTGTCGGGATTCCAGCACCAGTATACTGTGCGCCGGGACCCCCGACAGTCGGCAAACTGAAGACCACCCTCTCAGTGGGGTATCTGCGGCTAATTGGATTAAGCCCCTTATGATTGCCAGGGACGTGCAGTGAGGTAAATGGCTCAGGAGGCACTGGCTAGTACCAGAGCCAGATTTACACACAATATATAAGCCAAAGGGTTCATGTGGGCATTATACACAGGTAAAGCAGTATATGACCGTTGGGATTTTGATTGTAGGTAAATTGACTGCATCCCGTATATACTGCTGGAAATTTAGTGTGTTTTGATCACAACTATATGGAAAAAATAGGAAGGGGAGGCACTGCCTCAGATGTCATAGACTTTTTGCTCCAGAGTTTTGACTATAAAAATGATTAGAATAATACAAAGAAGATATTTCTAATACTAATTACTTTATACTGTATGGTCAAAGCTCTGGCATATACGTATGACAGGAAAAACTCTGCCTCACCTGACTCACCTCACCGCACGTTACTGTAGATTGCACATATATGGGAGAGAACATTTTAGATAAATAACAAACATTTTATGATCTGCTGTCACACCAGGGACGTGCAGTTAGGGGAGGCAGTGCCTCCCCTGTCATTCTCCCCTGTCATTAATGATTACAATAATATAAAGAAGATACTTCTGACACATATTCTGTGTCCTAAGTATATGCTTTATATTATTTTAATAATTTCTACATTTTAAAACAGGTTAAACATTTTTTTAGAGGCATCGAGAGCGGTGCCTCCTGTGGATAATGACAAAAGGGCTGAAACGGTGGGCGGGCATGGGGTGGGGCCAAGGAGAAAGCTGTAAAAGCCCATTAAAAAAAACAGGAAAAGCGGTACTAGTATAAGTGCCTCAGTGACAGGGGCGTGCTTTCTGCCCATATGAGAGCACGCCCCTGTCACTGATGCAAATATGATTGGGCACTGTCCGATCATGGGCTACTCCTGACCCGAGTCCCGCTGGCCGCTTCCGTTCCTCCGCCCAGACCCTCTGCAGTTCTGCTGAAGAGACCCTGGTGGCCTCTGCTCCCCTGACCTCTCCTCCTGACTAGGCAGCCGCGTAGAGCTATGTGCCGCTAATCACCCGCTCACCACCGGCGCTGCTCCTCACCCCCCGCTCACTTGGTGCTGCTCATCACCCCCCGCCCGCTCACCGTCAGTGTTACTCTCCGCCCCCTACCACCGCTGGTGCTTCTCATCTCCCCCGCCCGCTCACCGTCAGTGCTGCTCTCCCCCCCCAACCACCTCTGGTGCCAGTGCCAGTGCTGCTCATCTCAAAACCCCTCCCCGCTCACCGCTGGTGCTGCTCATCTCAACTGCCCCCGGCTCACCTGGTGTGCTGCTCATCACCCCCCCACTCCCCACTCACCATCAGTGCTGCTCATCTCCCCTCTCCCTCCCCGCTCACCGCTAGTGCTTCTCATCTCCCCCCCGCTCACCTGGTGCTGCTCATCTAACCCTCACCCGCCCGCTCACCATCAGTGCTGCTCCCCCCCCCCAACCACCGCTGGTGCTTGCCATCTCCCCCCGCTCAGTGCCAGTGCTGCTCATCTCCCCCCCCCGTTCACCGCTGGTGCTGCTCATCTCAACTCCCTCCCCGCCGGCGCCACTCATCACCCCCCCCCCCCCACTTACCTGGTGCTGTTCAACTCCCCCCCCCCCCGCCCGCTCAACTGGGGGGAGCGCAGGAGAAGTTGCAGAGGCTTGGCCGCAGCATCTGGGAATATGTGAGAGACCACATCCGCTATTGACAGACACTGGTGACTGGTGAGTAGCTTGTAAACTCCCAAACTCCCCCCACCCAGTGGCGCCAATCTATCTTTTTGCCGTAATTACATCGCCGTGGCTGCACATGCAACAGACCCGAAGGCTGACTGTGAGCTGGGGGTGGAGCCATGGGCCGAGGAATTTATGGCCCGTGGCTCCACTCCCAGCTCACAGTCAGCCTCCTGGTCTCTGGGGTATTGGGCGGCTGGGGGAAGCTGTAGTGCCAGCCCGTGCCGATGCTATCCTGCGCTCACCCCTTGCTGGCGGCTCATTGAGTGTCGGCTGGGGGAGCTGCAGTGCTGTGCCTGGGGCTCCGCTGAGACTGCTGCTCTCACCCTTGCTGGCGACTCATGTGATGTATGTATACACCACATGAGCTGCCAGCGGGGGTGAGCGCAGCATAGTCATACACCAGATGTGAATTGTGGCTCATTCTGTGTGCTATAATGTGAATTGTGGCTCATACAGTGTGCTATAATGTGAATTTCGGCTCATTCTGTGTGCTATAATGTGAATTTCGGTTCATACTGTCTGCTATAATGTGAATTTTGGCTCATTCTGTCTGCTATAATGTGAATTTCGGCTCATACTGTGTGCTACAATGTGAATTTCAGCTCATTCTGTGTGCTATAATGTGAATTTCGGCTCATCCCATGTGCTATAATGTGAATTTCGTCTCATTCTGTGTGATATAATGTGCATTTCGGCTCATTCTGTGTGCTATAATGTGAATTTTGGCTCATTCTGTGTGGTCTGTGTGCTATAATGTGAATTTCGTCTCATTCTGTGTGCTGTAATGTGAATTTCGTCTCATTCCGTGTGCTATAATGTGAATTTTGGCTCATTCTGTGTGCTATAATGTGAATTTCGGCTCATTATTTGTGCTATAATGTGAATTACCGCATATACTGTGTGGTATAATGTGAAATAGGCACCAGTACTAGACAGTATAAGGGGTCCTACTATTGTGGGGTATATGGTGTGGTAAACTACATGCAAGGACACGCCCCCTTATCCGGAGCGCATGCGCCTTCGGCGCGCACATAATTGCAGCCTTCACTTTTCCATATCCCCACTTCAAAATTCCACTTCGACCACTGTGAGGGATGGTATCAGAATCCTGGCGCTTGAGATGACGACGGTCAGAATACTGACAGCGTCATCCCGATGTGATTGATCCCGACAACCCCCCCTAACCCTCCCTGCCTGCAGCCTGTTCCTAAACTGTGCCAGGTAGAGCCCATTCCTAAACTGGTACTGCTGGCCAGGGATGACTCTGCTTGTCTCCAGTCTCCACCACAAGCAGCAGCACAGCTGTTGGGAGACCTGCTGTTGCTGGCAGAGAATGGAGGTGAGCAGAGTCTGTCCCCATGCTGTCCGAGAGGAGGCTCCGGAATCTGCCCCCAACTGCTGTAGTGCAGGTAGAAGGAGACACAAGCACAGCAGGCACAGCCAGGGGCGGTGATGACAGGATATAGTGCTATGGATTGTATGAGGAAGGGGGCCCCAAATCCGTGTGATGCTTAGGGCCCCATGAGGTCTAAACTCGCCTCTGGCAGCGACCATAGCGGTGGCTTTAGTGGGCATGCCTCACCAGCCACTGACCTCACTGCACACCACTGTGTCACACTGCTATTAAATAAATAAATAAATAACCCATTGCTGTATTATATTTAGCATGCCCCTTTAAGTCCTCAATAAAACTACATTAGTAAAACAATATCTTGACATTTCTTAGTTTAACTATATAGTAAAAACAGAATGAAACTTTGTGCACCCAGTTGTCTGACAATCTAATGTATAATATCAGGGAAACTGCTGGAATACCTGCTACTTCCATCATCTCATTATCAGATAGTGCCATTGTGGGTTAGATAGTAACAGAACGGATATATTATTAACATATTAGAGCTGGTGCAGAGTTTCACATAACTTGTTTTTGTGGACGGCTCTTGTATGTTTTCTCAATGTGCGTGGTCTTACGTCAATCAGTCCCATCTCCTCTTGTGCAAAACAAAAGGATTATGGCTGAGTAATCTTTTTAGGAAAACAGAATCTCAAGTGGTAAAAAAAAAAATAGTTTGTAGCTAACACAATTAAAAGAAACACTAACCTTCAATACATATATTATAAAAGCAATCCTCTACGTAGTCCGTAGAGGATGCTGGGGTCCACATTAGTACCATGGGGTATCGACGGGTCCACTAGGAGCCATTGGCACTTTAAGAGTTTGAGATTGTGGGCTGGCTCCTCCCTCTATGCCCCTCCTTCCAGACTCAGTCTAGAAACTGTGCCTGAGGAGATGGACATCTTTGAGAGAAAGATTTTACACAGATAGTGGCGAGATTCACACCAGCTCACACACAAGGCAAACCAAGCTAACTAGCTTGAAACATCAGCAACGGCTGAACAACATTACTTACCAAGTAACAAAACAGTACTTAACCAAGAACTAAGCAGTACTGAACCAAGTAACCACTGCAAGATAACGAAGCGCTGGGTGGGTGCCCAGCATCCTCTACGGACTATGAGAAAAGGATTTACCGGTAGGTAATTAAAATCCTGTTTTCTCTTATGTCCTAGAGGATGCTGTGGTCCACATTAGTACCATGGGGATGTACCAAAGCTCCCAGAATGGGAGGGAGAGCGTGGTGGCTCCTGCAGAACTCTGTGAGATAAGGGGTGGTATCTATCTATGTACAGGGCGCATATAAAATATTTATAATGTAAAATACATCCCTTTTATTAATGAGAAGATGGTATGTCCTTCATATGACAACTCGATGGTTTCTCTGATTTCTTCTTCCTCCTCTCGTAGAGTCAAATAGTGATCCCAATGATCATATGAAACAGAAGTAAAGACAGAAATGTGTAGAACAGTTTGTCACCAAATAATTATTTCCACAAATTTAGGAAATAGAAGGGCGTACCCCACTCACACAGAGACAAGTGAGTGGAAACCCATAAAGGTATCTTTCAACCAAGTAAATTTCTTTAGAGTGTTGAAGACTAAATTTCAGGAGCGTACCCAAAACTCACAATCGTGGAATGATGAGAAATCACACAAAGGTATCTTTAAAATCTTTTGTTCTGTCAGAACTTGATAGTTTCTCTGATTTCTTCTTCCTCCTCTCGTGGAGTCATATAGTGATCCCAATGATCATATAAAACAGAATTAAAGACAAAAATGTGTAGAACAGTTTTTTCACCAATTAATTATTTCCACAATATTAGGAAATAAAAGGGCGTACCCCACTCACACAGAGACAAGTGAGTGGAGACACATAAAGGTATCTTTCAACCAGGCAAATTTCTTTAGAGTGTTGAAGACTAAATTTCAGGAGCGTACCCCAAACTCACAATAGTGAAATGATGAAAAATCACATAAAGGTATCTTTAAAATCTTTTGATCTGTCAGATGCGTACCCCAACTTACACAATTTTCAGTTGGAACATATACATAAAGGTATCTTTTAAATTTTCTACCACCAAGGAAAATGCGTACCACAACTCACTGGATATGAAGGTATTCAACTCCTATCAGGGTATCTTTATCCTCGGTCTCAAGAAATTATATCACATAGGATATACGAAGAAAACAGGGAAGGATTCCTCTTTGTTTAGTTAAAACGGAGGGTTTATTTCCCAAATGCATTAAAAAGTCAAAAACATTTCTTCTTATGAACAGATGTCGAAATACACATGGCAAAAATAAAAAAATAAAAATTCAGAAATAAATCCAAATCTGGTCGTCCCAGGCTACTCACAGTACTGTTTGTTCAACGCGTTTCGGTCTTTAACAGGACCTTTATCAAGAACTGTTTGTACTGTGGGGAGTCTGGATATTTATACTACAAACATCCAATCAGTGAGCAGCAGGAAATCGCATCATTAATTGATTATATAATTCCATTACTTTGAAACATCAACAAAATATATACATATTCAAACAGAGTAAACCTTCAATATATTGAACACCAATCCAAATAAGTTGTGTGAATTATGAGACCCCAAAAAGCTTTATTCGGGCCATAATCACATAAACCAGTAAGGATTATGGGAAATGTAGGAAATAGGGCTAAACTCCATGCCCATATAAGGAGTTCCGCCGGACATTGTGAATCCCATGGCTAAGAAAGAATTTACCAATATTATGAAACCATGACTAGTGAACATAATAGAACAGAGAACTTTTCAGTATCTAAACTAAATGTTTAGTATTGTAGGTATTAGAGTCTATTTTCCGTCCGCGATCGGATGGTACCGCTGAGACTTGTGGGGGATGTAGTTTCTTTGCGGGACTCTTGTGCCCTTATAAGGAGATCCGCCGGAAGTCGAGTGGCAGTGGTTTAGTTATGTCCTCCGTTGTGTCCTCACATTAGTTCTGTGTCTATGCAGTGACCGGATGTGACGTAAAGCTTGGTCGGATTGTTTTCAGGGGAATCATGGGATACGTAGTTCGATGGCATAGTTACACGGACTTCATAGTAGTTGACTAATAGAGTATATAAATAGGTGTTAGTGCTCATAATACACAGATAGATGATGATATTCTTGAACAATCACAGGCATTATTTTTAAAAACCAAATGCAAATAAAAAGATGTCATTTTTTTACAGAAACCATTTCAATTCAAAATCACAGTTTAAACCGTGGGGATTCAAGGTTCCATAAGTGAAAATATAGTGCATCTCTGATTTTGCAAGTTGTGAAGCTAGATCTTTATTGCGTATATTTCCTTGGACATGTTTAATCCCATAGAACCCTATTGCATCCATAATAGAGCAATTATGTTTGGATTGAAAATGAGCAGAAAGTGAGTGGGTAGATAATACCTTTTTTATGTTTCTAACGTGCGAATGGCCACTGTTGCAGCAGGTCCTCCCGAAGAGGAAGAGGCCTCGGCTCTTCTAGCAGTAGATCCAGAAGATCTGCGTACCAAGCCCTTCTTGGCCAGTCCGGAGCAATGAGGATTGCCTGAACTCTTGTTCTCCTTATGAGTTTTAGAACCCTCGGAATTAGTGGAAGTGGAGGAAACACGTATACCGACTGGTACACCCACAGAGTCACTAGGGCATCCACCGCCATGGCTTGCGGGTCCCTCGACCTGAAACAATACCGCCAAAGCTTCTTGTTGAGACGAGAGGCTATCATGTCTATTTGAGGTACACCCCAAAGATTTGTCACCTCCGTGAACACCTCCGGCTGGAGGCCTCACTCCCCTGGATGGCGATCATGCCTGCTGAGGAAGTCCGCTTCCCAGTTGTCTACTCCCGGAATGAAGACTGCCGACAGCGCCAACACGTGTTTTTGCGCCCAGAGGATGATTCTTGTTACCTCTGACATTGCAGCTCTGCTCTTTGTTCCGACCCTGTCGGTTTATGTAAGCCACTGTCGTTACATTGTCCGAATGCACTTGAATGGCACGATTTCTCAGAAGATGGCCGCTTGGAGAAGACTGTTGTAGATGGCTCTTAATTCCAGAATGTTTATCGGCAGGCCAGAATCCAGACTTGACCACCTTTCTTGGAAGGTTTCCCCTTGAGTGACTGCGCCCCAGCCCCAGAGACTTGCATCCATGGTTAGAATGATCCAGTCCTGAATCCCGAACCTCCAGAAGGTGAGGTAATTGCAGCCACCAGAGGAGTGAGATCCTGGCCTTTGGCGACAGATGTATTCTCTGGTGCATGTGTAGATGAGATTCCGACCACTTGTCCAGGAGATCCAGTTGGAAGGGCCGAGCATGAATCCTGTACTGCAGAGCCTCGTAAGAAGCCACCATCATACCCAGAAGGCGAATGCACTGATGAACTGACACCCGGGCTGGCTTCAGGACATTCCGGACCATTGTTTGTATCACCAACGCTTTTTCCTCTGGAAGAAACACCCTCTGCACTTCCGTGTCGAGGATCATTCCCAGAAAGGACAACCTCCTGGTTGGTTCCAAATGTGACTTTGGAAGATTCAGGATCCAGCCATGTTCCCTGAGACACTGGGTCGTGAGAGCTATAGACTGTAACAACTTCTACTTGGACGATACATTTATCAGCAGATCGTCCAAATATGGAATTATGTTCACCCCCTGTCTGCGGAGGAGAACCATCATTTCCGCCATCAACTTAGTGAAAACCCTTGGTGCTGTGGAAAGGCCGAATGGCGGGGCCTGGAATTGAAAATGACAGTCCAACAGTGTGAATCGGAGATAAGCCAGATGCGGCTGCCAAATCGTAATGTGGAGGTATGCATCCTTGATATCAAGGGATACCAGGAATTCCCCCTCCTCCAGACCTGATATCACCGCCCTTAGCAACTCCATTTTGAACTTGAACTCCCTCAGAAAGGGGTTTAGTGATTTTAAGTTCAGAATGGGCCTGACCGAACCATCCATTTTCGGTACCACGAAAAGGTTCGAATAGTAACCTTTGTTTTGCATCTGGGGAGGAACTGGTACAATAACCTGTGCCTCCACCAACTTCTGGATGGCTCCCCGTAGGGTAGCCCTGTCTGCCGGCAAAGCTGGCAAGCCTGATTTGAAGAACCAGTGAGGAGGGAGATCTTGAAATTCCAGCCAGTACCCCTGGGACACAATATCTTGTACCCAGGTATCCGGGCCGGACGACACCCAGACGTGACTAAACTTTTACTAAAGAAGATCTGTAGAGCTCCCCTAGCTATGACCGGCTCCTCCGGACACATTTTCTAAACTGAGTCTGGTAGGAGGGGCATAGAGAGAGGAGACAGCCCACATTCTCAAACTCTTAAAGTGCCAATGGCTCCTAGTGGACCCGTCTATACCCCATGGTACTAATGTGGACCCCAGCATCCTCTAGGACGTAAGAGAAAGAATTGTATAAAAAATAATATGTTACTTGTTGTCTGAAATGAATATTACTCTGACAATACTGAAACATACCTCCCAACTACTGTGACAGCCAAGGAGGGACTCTAATGAAATTGGGGGTGTGACCTCGTGTTAAGTGTGCGTGACTTCGCAGCAAGCACCGCGATCGCAAACCATGCCACCGTTTTTGTCATTGTGGGGTCATAGACGGTACTCAGTGAGCTGCTGGCCATGCTTCTTGTCCCTCTCTGTAGGGGAATAGACACTGGGCACATGCGCACAGCATCTATTCACGGCTGCTCTGCCCAGAACAGCGAGTGATGGGGATCTCCCAACTGGCCCCCCCTACCGCGGGGCACTGCGACCCACGGGTGGAACAGCGGGACAGACTGTGAAAAACAGTACTGTCCCACCAAAATTGGGACAGTTGGGAGGTAGGGATGCGGTCAATTTACCTACAATCAAAATCCCGACAGCCCAAATACTGACAACCATTGATCGATGGTTAAAATACTGACAAGGTCAAAATACCGACATGGTCAAAATACCGACATTAAAAATGTTGACACAGTCAAAATACCGACATTTAAAATGTCGACGGGTCAATAAATCAGCTTGAGTTTTTTCATGATTTTTTTATTGAAACCTACTTGTTCATACTTTACCATCCCAGTGGACGTGGAGGGGGAATTTAATAGTGTGCCGAGCGCAGCGGGGGACGCAGTACACTTATACGGTGTCCATGTCACCCTCAGTCGACATACACACCAAAATTTCTTGAAAAACTGGTGTTTTTGAAATGTTGACATTTTAAATGTCTGTATTTTGAAAATGTTGACATTTTAAGTGTTGGTATTTTGACCATGTCGGTATTTTGACCATCGATCAATTGTTGTCGGTATTTTGACCGTCGGGATTTTGATTCTAGGTAAATCATACTGATCCCGGGAGGTATGCTGATGTGTCCTCATACATCTAGCCTGAATATGCCCTGCTATGGGAGATGCCTGGGCAAATGAGCTAACAGGTTCCGTGCAACTCTACTAGCATCAGGTGTTGCGATGAGACTAGAACGCACCAAGTGACCATTTTACTGTTGACCTTTTGACCCTGTCGACCTTTTCACCATGACAGGGTCAAAAGGTCAACAGTTAAATGGTCACTTGGTGCGTTCTAGTCTCTTAGGTGACATTATTTTGCCATCACTAGAGGATTGGTGTAAAGATAAGATGATTATGACCACTGGCCACTTCTGTTTGACTGTTGTATATTTACTCCTCCAGCTGATTTAATTAATGTCATTTATTCATCTGTGTCTTGGATATTTTATGTCAAGTCAGGCAGTATATATTAACATATTTTTATTTGTCAAAACCCATTGGATGTATAAAGCTGTAAATGACAGATGTGGGGGTGTTTGTTTTTAGTTATATTTTATATGTAATATGTATCTTTCATATTTACTAATAACACTGCATAACTCTATTCTCTCTTATGTATATAACACTTCATTACATTAAATTGCGTTTGAATAGTGTCTGTGGATTAAACGATTTACAGTGTCTAGATAGGCAGTCAATAGGTTGACACTAGTGATGAGCACCGGAAATTTTTCGGGTTTTGTGTTTTGGTTTTGGGTTCGGTTCCGCGGCCGTGTTTTGGGTTCGAACGCGTTTTGGCAAAACCTCACCAAATTTTTTTTGTCGGATTCGGGTGTGTTTTGGATTCGGGTGTTTTTTTCAAAAAACCCTAAAAAACAGCTTAAATCATAGAATTTGGGGGTCATTTTGATCCCAAAGTATTATTAACCTCAATAACCATAATTTCCACTCATTTTCAGTCTATTCTGAACACCTCACACCTCACAATATTATTTTTAGTCCTAAAATTTGCACCGAGGTCGCTGGATGGCTAAGCTAAGCGACCCAAGTGGCCGACACAAACACCTGGCCCATCTAGGAGTGGCACTGCAGTGTCACGCAGGATGGCCCTTCCAAAAAACACTCCCCAAACAGCACATGACGCAAAGAAAAAAAGAGGCGCAATGAGGTAGCTGTGTGAGTAAGCTAAGCGACCCTAGTGGCCGACACAAACACCTGGCCCATCTAGGAGTGGCACTGCAGTGTCACGCAGGATATCCCTTCCAAAAAACAGCCCCCAAACAGCACATGACGCAAAGAAAAATTAAAGAAAAAAGAGGTGCAAGATGGAATTGTCCTTGGGCCCTCCCACCCACCCTTATGTTGTATAAACAGGACATGCACACTTTAACCAACCCATCATTTCAGTGACAGGGTCTGCCACACGACTGTGACTGAAATGACGGGTTGGTTTGGACCCCCACCAAAAAAGAAGCAATTAATCTCTCCTTGCACAAACTGGCTCTACAGAGGCAAGATGTCCACCTCATCATCATCCTCCAATATATCACCGTGTACATCCTCCTCCTCACAGATTATCAATTCGTCCCCACTGGAATCCACCATCTCAGCTCCCTGTGTACTACTTTGTGGAGGCAATTGCTGCTGGTCAATGTCTCCACGGAGGAATTGATTATAATTCATTTTAATGAACATCATCTTCTCCACATTTTCTGGATGTAACCTCGTACGCCGATTGCTGACAAGGTGAGCGGCGGCACTAAACACTTTCGGAGTACACACTTGTGGGAGGGCAACTTAGGTAGAATAAAGCCAGTTTGTGCAAGGGCCTCCAAATTGCCTCTTTTTCCTGCCAGTATAAGTACGGACTGTCTGACGTGCCTACTTGGATGCGGTCACTCATATAATCCTCCACCATTCTTTCAATGGGGAGAGAATCATATGCAGTGACAGTAGACGACATGTCCGTAATCGTTGTCAGGTCCTTCAGTCCGGACCAGATGTCAGCATCAGCAGTCGCTCCAGACTGCCCTGCATCACCGCCAGCGTGTGGGCTCGGAATTCTGAGCCTTTTCCTCGCACCCCCAGTTGCGGGAGAATGTGAAGGAGGAGATGTTGACAGGTCGCGTTCCGCTTGACTTGACAATTTTGTCACCAGCAGTTCTTTGAACTAGTGATGAGCGAGGTTCGGTTTTACTCGGTTTTACTCGGTTTTACTCGGTTCTCAAAACGACATCTTATTGGCTATCCAAAACACGTGACATCCGTGAGCCAATAAGATGCCGTTTTGAGAACCGAGTAAAACCGAGTAAAACCGAATCCGCTCATCACTACTTTGAACCCCAGCAGACTTGTGTCTGCCGGAAAGAGAGATCCAAGGTAGGTTTTAAATCTAGGATCGAGCACGGTGGCCAAAATGTAGTGCTCTGATTTCAACAGATTGACCACCCGTGAATCCTTGTTAAGCGAATTAAGGGCTCCATCCACAAGTCCCACATGCCTAGCAGAATCGCTCTGTGTTAGCTCCTCCTTCAATGTCTCCAGCTTCTTCTGCAAAAGCCTGATGAGGGGAATGACCTGACTCAGGCTGGCAGTGTCTGAACTGACTTCACGTGTGGCAAGTTCAAAAGGTTGCAGAACCTTGCACAACGTTGAAATCATTCTCCACTGCGCTTGAGACAGGTGCATTCCACCTCCTATATCGTGCTCAGTTGTATAGGCTTGAATGGCCTTTTGCTGCTCCTCCAACCTCTGAAGCATATAGAGGGTTGAATTCCACCTCGTTACCACTTCTTGCTTCAGATGATGGCAGGGCAGGTTCAGGCATTTTTGGTGTTGCTCCAGTCTTCTGTACGTGGTGCCTGTACGCCGAAAGTGTCCCGCAATTCTTCTGGCCACCGACAGCATCTCTTGCACGCCCCTCTCGTTTTTTAAATAATTCTGCACCACCAAATTCAAGGTATGTGCAAAACATGGGACGTGCTGGAATTTGCCCATATTTAATGCACACACAATATTGCTGGCGTTGTCCGATGCCACAAATCCACAGGAGAGTCCAATTGGGGTAAGCCATTCTGCGATGATCTTCCTCAGTTGCCGTAAGAGGTTTTTAGCTGTGTGCGTATTCTGGAAAGCGGTGATACAAAGCGTAGCCTGCCTAGGAAAGAGTTGGCGTTTGCGAGATGCTGCTACTGGTGCCGCCGCTGCTGTTCTTGCGGCGGGAGTCCATACATCTACCCAGAGGGCTGTCACAGTCATATAGTCCTGAGCCTTCCCTGCGCCACTTGTCCACATGTCCGTGGTTAAGTGGACATTGGGTACAACTGCATTTTTTAGGACACTGGTGAGTCTTTTTCTGAGGTCTGTGTACATTTTCGGTATCGCCTGCCTAGAGAAATGGAACCTAGATGGTATTTGGTACCGGGGACACAGTACCTCCAACAAGTCTCTAGTTGCCTCTGCAGTAATGATGGATACCGGAACCACGTTTCTCACCGCCCAGGATGCCAAGGCCTCAGTTATCCGCTTTGCAGCAGGATGACTGCTGTGATATTTCATCTTCCTCGCAAAGGTCTGTTGGACAGTCAATTGCTTGGTGGAAGTAGTAAAAGTGGTCTTACGAGTACGACTTCCCCTCTGGGATGACCATCAACTCCCAGCAGCAACAACAGCAGCGCCAGAAGCAGTAGGCGTTACACGCAAGGATGCATCGGAGGAATCCCAGGCAGGAGAGGACTCGTCATAATTGCCAGTGACATGGCCTGCAGGACTATTGGCATTCCTGGGGAAGGAGGAAATTGACACTGAGGGAGTTGGTGGGGTGGTTTGCGTGAGCTTGGTTACAAGAGGAAGGGATTTACTGGTCAGTGGACTGCTTCTGCTGTCGCCCAAAGTTTTTGAACTTGTCACTGACTTATGATGAATGCGCTGCAGGTGACGTATAAGGGAGGATGTTCCGAGGTGGTTAACGTCCTTACCCCTACTTATTACAGCTTGACAAAGGCAACACACGGCTTGACAAATGTTGTCCGCATTTCTGTTGAAATACTTCCACACCGAAGAGCTGATTTTTTTGGTATTTTCACCAGGCATGTCAATGGCCCTATTCCTCCCACGGACAACAGGTGTCTCCCCGGGTGCCTGACTTAAACAAACCACCTCACCATCAGAATCCTCCTGGTCAATTTCCTCCCCAGCGCCAGCAACACCCATATCCTCCTCATCCTGGTGTACTTCAACACTGACATCTTCAATCTGACTATCAGGAACTGGACTGCGGGTGCTCCTTCCAGCACTTGCAGGGGGCGTGCAAATGGTGGAAGGCGCATGCTCTTCAAGTCCAGTGTTGGGAAGGTCAGGCATCGCAAACGACACAATTGGACTCTCCTTGTGGATTTGTGATTTCGAAGAACGCACAGTTCTTTGCTGTGCTTTTGCCAGCTTGAGTCTTTTCATTTTTCTAGCGAGAGGCTGAGTGCTTCCATCCTCATGTGAAGCTGAACCACTAGCCATGAACATAGGCCAGGGCCTCAGCCGTTCCTTGCTACTCCGTGTGGTAAATGGCATATTGGCAAGTTTACGCTTCTCCTCCGACAATTTTATTTTAGATTTTTGAGTCCTTTTTTTACTGATATTTGGTGTTTTGGATTTTACATGCTCTGTACTATGACATTGGGCATCGGCCTTGGCAGACGACGTTGCTGGCATTTCATCGTCTCGGCCATGACTAGTGGCAGCAGCTTCAGCACGAGGTGGAAGTCGATCTTGATCTTTCCCTATTTTTGGAACCTCAACATTTTTTTTCTCCATATTTTAATAGGCACAACTAAAAGGCACCTCAGGTAAACAATGGAGATGGATGGATACTAGTATACTTATGGATTGACGAGCGACTGCCGACACAGAGGTAGCTACAGCCGTGGACTACCGTACTGCGTCTGCTGCTAATATAGACTGGATGATAATGATATAAAAAATATATATATATATATATCACTACTGCAGCCGGACAGGTATATATTATATAATGACGGACCTGCTGGACACTGTCAGCTCAGCACTGCAGACTCCTAAAGTAAGCTACTAGTAGTATCAAGAAGATAGAAAAAAAAAAAACACCACAGGTAGGTGGTATACAATTATGGATGGACTAGCGACTGCCGACACAGAGGTAGCTACAGCCGTGGACTACCGTACTGCGTCTGCTGCTAATATAGACTGGATGATAATGATATAAAAAATATATATATATATCACTACTGCAGCCGGACAGGTATATATTATATAATGACGGACCTGCTGGACACTGTCAGCTCAGCACTGCAGACTCCTAAAGTAAGCTACTAGTAGTATCAAGAAGATAGAAAAAAAAACCCACCACAGGTAGGTGGTATACAATTATGGATGGACTAGCGACTGCCGACACAGAGGTAGCTACAGCCGTGGACTACCGTACTGCGTCTGCTGCTAATATAGACTGGATGATAATGATATAAAATATATATATATATATATATATATCACTACTGCAGCCGGACAGGTATATATTATATAATGACGGACCTGCTGGACACTGTCGGCTCAGCACTGCAGACTCCTAAAGTAAGCTACTAGTATCAAGAAGATAGAAAAAAAAAACACCACAGGTAGGTGGTATACAATTATGGATGGACGAGCGACTGCCGACACAGAGGTAGCTACAGCCGTGGACTACCGTACTGCGTCTGCTGCTAATATAGACTGGATGATAATGATATAAAAATATATATATATCACTACTGCAGCTGGACAGGTATATATTATATAATGACGGACCAGCTGGACACTGTCAGCTCAGCACTGCAGACTCCTAAAGTAAGCTACTAGTATCAAGAAGATAGAAAATAAAAAAAACACCACAGGTAGGTGGTATACAATTATGGATGGACGAGCGACTGCCGACACAGAGGTAGCTACAGCCGTGGACTACCATACTGCGTCTGCTGCTAATATAGACTGGATGATAATGATATAAAAAAAAAAAATATATATATATATCTATCACTACTGCAGCAGGACAGGTATATATTATATAATGACGGACCTGCTGGACACTGTCAGCTCAGCACTGCAGACTCCTAAAGTAAGCTACTAGTAGTATCAAGAAGATAGAAAAAAAAAACACCACAGGTAGGTGGTATACAATTATGGATGGACTAGCGACAGCCGACACAGAGGTAGCTACAGCCGTGGACTACCGTACTGCGTCTGCTGCTAATATAGACTGGATGATAATGATATAAAAAATATATATATATATATCACTACTGCAGCCGGACAGGTATATATTATATAATGACGGACCTGCTGGACACTGTCAGCTCAGCACTGCAGACTCCTAAAGTAAGCTACTAGTAGTATCAAGAAGATAGAAAAAATAAAAAAACACCACAGGTAGGTGGTATACAATTATGGATGGACTAGCGACTGCCGACACAGAGGTAGCTACAGCCGTGGACTACCGTACTGCGTCTGCTGCTAATATAGACTGGATGATAATGATATAAAAAATATATATATATATCACTACTGCAGCCGGACAGGTATATATTATATAATGACGGACCTGCTGGACACTGTCAGCTCAGCACTGCAGACTCCTAAAGTAAGCTACTAGTAGTATCAAGAAGATAGAAAAAAAAAACCACCACAGGTAGGTGGTATACAATTATGGATGGACTAGCGACTGCCGACACAGAGGTAGCTACAGCCGTGGACTACCGTACTGCGTCTGCTGCTAATATAGACTGGATGATAATGATATAAAAAAAAAATATATATATATATATATCACTACTGCAGCCGGACAGGTATATATTATATAATGATGGACCTGCTGGACACTGTCAGCTCAGCACTGCAGACTCCTAAAGTAAGCTACTAGTATCAAGAAGATAGAAAAAAAAAAACACCACAGGTAGGTGGTATACAATTATGGATGGACGAGCGACTGCCGACACAGAGGTAGCTACAGCCGTGGACTACCGTACTGCGTCTGCTGCTAATATAGACTGGATGATAATGATATAAAAAATATATATATATATCACTACTGCAGCCGGACAGGTATATATTATATAATGACGGACCTGCTGGACACTGTCAGCTCAGCACTGCAGACTCCTAAAGTAAGCTACTAGTAGTATCAAGAAGATAGAAAAAAAAAAACACCACAGGTAGGTGGTATACAATTATGGATGGACTAGCGACTGCCGACACAGAGGTAGCTACAGCCGTGGACTACCATACTGCATCTGCTGCTAATATAGACTGGATGATAATGATATAAAAAAAATATATATATATATCACTACTGCAGCAGGACAGGTATATATTATATAATGACGGACCTGCTGGACACTGTCAGCTCAGCACTGCAGACTCCTAAAGTAAGCTACTAGTAGTATCAAGAAGATAGAAAAAAAAAAACACCACAGGTAGGTGGTATACAATTATGGATGGACTAGCGACTGCCGACACAGAGGTAGCTACAGCCGTGGACTACCGTACTGCGTCTGCTGTTAATATAGACTGGATGATAATGATATAAAAAATATATATATATCACTACTGCAGCCGGACAGGTATATATTATATACGTATATACTGGACACTGTCAGCAGAATGCGTTTATAGAATAAAAACACCACACGACGATCACAATATACTGGTGGTCAGTGGTCACTGGTCAGTCACACTGGCACTGGAAGTGGCACTCTGGCAGCAAAAGTGTGCACTGTTAAAATATGTACTCCTGCTATAACTGCTCCCCAGTCTCCCCCACAATTAAGCTGTGTGAGCAGTGAGCACTCAGCACAGTCAGATATACAGTATTACATAGATGATGCAGCACACTGAGGGCACACTGAGGCTGAGCACAGATATGGTATGTGACTGTGTCACACTGTGTATCGTTTTTTTTCAGGCAGAGAACGGATTAATTAAACTGGTGGTCACTGGTCACACTATCAGCAAGTAGTAGTGGTCACTGGTCAGTCACACTGGCACTGGCAGTGGCACTCTGGCAGTAAAAGTGTGCACTGTTAAAATATGTACTCCTGCTATAACTGCTCCCCAGTCTCCCCCACAATTAAGCTGTGTGAGCAGTGAGCACTCAGCACAGTCAGATATACAGTATTACATAGATGATGCAGCACACTGAGGGCACACTGAGGCTGAGCACAGATATGGTATGTGACTGTGTCACACTGTGTATCGTTTTTTTTCAGGCAGAGAACGGATTAATTAAACTGGTGGTGGTCACTGGTCACTGGTCACACTATCAGCAAGTAGTACTCCGTCCTAATATGCTCCCCAAAATTAGTAAATCAAGTGTCTCTAGACTCTCTACTCTCTACTCTACTCTAAACGGAGAGGACGCCAGCCACGTCCTCTCCCTATGAATCTCAATGCACGTGTGAAAATGGCGGCGACGCGCGGCTCCTTATATAGAATCCGAGTCTCGCGATAGAATACGAGCCTCGCGAGAATCCGACAGCGGGATGATGACGTTCGGGCGCGCTCGGGATAGCCGAGCAAGGCGGGAAGATCCGAGTCTGCCTCGGACCCGTGTAAAAAGGCTGAAGTTCGGGGGGTTTCGGTTTCCGAGAAACCGAACCCGCTCATCTCTAGTTGACACTATATGGTCGACAGTCAATAGTCAATGCCGTTTTGAGAACCGAGTAATTCCGAGTAAAACCGAATCTGCTCATCTTAAATTTGCACACTCTTCTTACTTTAGATTCCAGTATGTACTTTTGACGGCAATCAGCTAAGAGAAATATTTCCAGTGATGTGGGCAACGTCGTGTAAAAGGGATGACAACTTTTTAACAACATTCACTCCTTATTTACCTTCATTTTACTTTCAAATACGGAGTATGTATTCTTACTGTTAATACTACAGTGTTGTGCAGAGAGATCATTGTGCAAAGTAGAGATGTGTGGTTCAGTTCTCCAGAAATCTGAATCTACCCAAATTTTGTGGATCCAAGCTGAACAAAAAACTCAGTATGAATCTCCCGAGTAGATCTGATCCGAACCAAGTCCCTGTTCGGATCTTACTGCGGTTCAGAAATCGGATTTTGAATTTGAATTTCAGGTTTTGGATTGTAAAAATTACATGATTTTAGCTGTTTTTATCTATTTATTTATATATTTTTTTTTAATCAAGCAAAGTAAGTAAAACCATTATAGAAGATAGGTAAACTCTGGAAATAAAATATTATTCCTTGTCCATGTTTCAAAATGACCAGTAGGCAAAATATAAATGGAAATAAAAATTAAGTTACTGTCCTTTTAAAACCACTTAACTGGCATGGTCAGATCTCATGCGACTGCGCCATCCCACCCTGTCCCCCCATTTTTGATGAGGAGATCCATTCTGCAGATGTGCATAATATAATGTTTAAATATTTTAAAAAAATACTTTTTAAACTTTATTAAATAAAATAAATTTTAAAAAATAATGTTATTAATAGTTTTGAAGGAAAAAAATCGTCAGTTAAGTGGTTAATATAAGTAATTAACTTGCCAAGTCTATGCTTCAGTTTAACTAAGGTCTGTATATTAGTATTTTGATGTTTCTGTGCCTATCTTAATACTTAAATATTTTTAAACAATGGTAGAAATGTTTCACATTGCACATTACACGTTGTCCTTCTTGGCAGGAATAGGCAACTTTTAGGAGGAGTCACCAATCTGCAATTAGCTGCCAAATAGGAAATACATCCGTCCTGTAGAAATATTACACCAATGCTGGACAAGGTAATGCGTATTTACTATCATCCAGAAACTAGTCATCATAAAGCTTTACAGCAGTTTATGGATAACTATATTTCCTGTCCATACTAGTATATTGTACTCCATCATACACACAGTACAGTCAGATAATGTTTAGTACAGCAGGGGCACTGCTATGGGACACCACTACATTGCTGGTCCCATTAACAACATTTAGAGCAGGGACCGAGCAATGCTATCCATCTTCATTCAGCCCATGCTGTGCTCTTCTGAACATGCTCTATCAACTAGATACTTCTCACCTCTTATATGTTTTAGACATACAAATGTATATCCAGAGATGAGGTCATACGCAGAGGTAGGTCTAAGTGGCATTCTAATAGCAGTGTCATGGCTACAAGGTCAGGATAAGAGGCAGATGCTATGAGCATGGTAACATTAGCGTGAAATGCTATAACTGGAAAGGATCTCCTGCTGAAGGCTATTTAAAGCAGCTACATCCAATCAGCACTTAGTATGAGACCAGCCCCTAGATGAGCAGGGAACATATAAAGTGCATGTGACTGCAAGAGTGCAGAACATACAGATACACAGTAACATAACTGCGAGGGAAAATAAGCAACTGCAGACAGCCTTTAATATACCAACAAGAGCAGTCACTGTCTGCTCCTAACACAACTTTATACTCTGAGTGGCAAAATGATAGTTGTTACCACTGGGTTAGTACTTTGTTGGGCCGCCTTTTGCCTTCTTCTAGGCATGGATTCTACTGACTGTGGGTATATTTTGTGGAGAATATTGGCCCAGATACAATGAATTGCATCTTGCATCTCCATAACGTTGCCTTCACCTGCCTGAAGAGTTGTCCACACCACCACTTGAGGGGGAATAGAATAGTGTGGCGAGCAAAGCTTGCCACCGAGCCAACGAGAAGACATGCTGCGTTCGATGTCAAGATTTCAACTGTCGGAATTCCAGTGTCGGTCTCCTGACCGCCGGGATCACGACAATCAGGTATTTATACTGAATCCCGGTAGCCTAGCCCTAACCTCCCTTCTGTGATGCCTAAACCTAACCCCCCCTCCCAGGTGGTGCCTTATACTAACCTCCTCTCCCCTAACATTAACTCGCCCGCTAGATTTAAGGTCGGGATGTTGTCTATCAGGATGACAGGATTCCAGCATAGGTCTCCTGACCCTGTCATGATTACGGCATTCCGGTGGGTGTGGGGATACCGGTGCCTGTATTCCGACTGCTGGGATCCCGAGAGACGGGATCTTAACCGCATCCCCTCTGAAGGCATTGCCCGCTTGCAATGAAATAAGTCATTCTGTTGTCTATCATCTGGGGCTGCTCTTAAACTCAAATTTCCCAAGTTCTGCATCTCTTCCATTGCATCAAGAGCACAGTGCCTTGGTGTGGGGAGTGCGATGTTCAGCCCCTCACCAGTGACCATCTCGCAGGGTTTATTTAACAACACAGTCACTTTACCACTTGAAAATTGACCTTTGGTTGTAATCACACCCAGTGTTCATTGTTACAGCATTGCCAGACACATTTTGAACCTGACAACCTTTATTATTGGGATCTGACAGATCTGGCCTGGCATTTGTTTCAGCTGGGTTCTTCTACACATGGTGAATCCAAACAACCCCAATTATTGTCCAGTCTACAGAAAACAGAGAGGGGGTGCTTTTTCTCCCCTGGTATCCCCCTGCACACTAAATAGTACTTGTAATAATACATGAAAACTATATGGTAATAGAAATTCAGAGATATTTGTTGCATGTATTTGCAAATAAATGGTAAGCTGCTGAGCCCCTTTGCAGCTTCTCTGATTATTGGCATTCCCTACACTGCATGGTAACAATGCCCACTTAGGGCCATGTAATTGTCTATTGTACGGCCTCATGATAAAGGCCCATACAGAAATATATCCAAATTGAGGGCAAGCTTACCTAGGAGCCACCCCTAGGATCTCTACGTAGTTCAATGAAACATATGTGAACAGTTATTTTTTTTACATCACATACAGGGGCTGATTCAGTTATCCATGAGCAGCCTTTGGAACAGCTTTCGATGGCTTTGTGGGATATGTATTTTCTCGCAGCCTATCGAGGGAATACATACTATATCCCAACTGTTGGTGTACCAGCGGTCACATGACCGACCGCGGTATCCCTACATTAAAGTTCCCGACATTGCAAGGTTTAAGTATTTCTACCCTTCCCCTCAATCCCCCATACCCTACCCTGACCCTCTGAGAGTGGCGTCTAGGGCTAAACGTCTGTGGGCAGGGGCGGATTGGGCCAGCAGGACGTTGGAGCGGTTTGCTGGTGAGCCGGGCCCAGTCCTCTCCTTGCTGCTTGGAGGTGCCCACGGCCTCCACCTCCTGTCTTTGAGTTGGCCCATCCCCTGTGGCTGCTGTCTGGAGGTGAGCTGTTGGAAAGTGAATTGGAGCAGGAGGAGGGGGATGCTGGAGCTTACTTACCCGGCTTCCTGTGCTGTGTGAGGTTGCACTTCATGGCAGCGCTGTCCACGGAGGGAGGTAGAGCGTCGTGGACCCGGAAGCAGCAGAGAGGAGGTGACCACTGGCAGCATTAGCACAATGGTATCAGAATTTCACTGATGAGTGGTCAGATAGCCGGCGCCTACTTTGAATGCCGTCCCGCCAGCTCCCCGCACCTAAACACGTGCAGCTGGTGAATTGAGGAGAGTGGGATAACAGACTGCAGCATTTAGGGTAAGTCTCTTCCACTCCTTCCTGTCCACTACAACTCCCCACTGCTCCCCACCACCACTACCCCTATCATGTCCTATAGCCACCTATATGCTCCAAACCAGGGGCGGTTTGCCAGTGGGCAGGCCTATCCTCTCCTTAGTGGCCATACTCCCCCCACCCCACGCCAGGCCAATTAATTTATAGTAACTCAGACGCCTCTCTGCACTGCCTCCATAAGGAAGGGAAGCCATTGCTGCAGCAGTCAGTAGTCACTATGACCCAGCAGCATCCCAACACATTTTCTCGTCGTCCAGGCATGAACAGGCTGTGGCTTACACTATGTCCCCCTGCTCTCCCACCCGGCAGTTGTGGCTTGCTGGCTTGCACTGTGCCACCACCCCCACCTCCGCTATCCAACCTGGAGGCTGCATTGTGGGTATGCAAGGAACACACATCATTGGAAAGTGACACTGTCCATGTGTCAGCATCTGTTTGTATGTCAGCATCAATGTCAGCATCTGTCTATGTTTGTGTGTCATCCCCCTAGACACAGTACCACCCTCAACCAAGGGACAAACACTATCGACCCCATTTTTAATTGTGTTTTTATTTTTTCCTTGTATGGGCCAATGTGTTTTTATTCTCTTTCATGTGGGGGCCAATGTGTTTTCTTTTTTTCTGTGGGGGATAACTTTTTTTTCTGTGGATGTTTTTTTTATTTCCTACAGGGGTCAGTGTGTTTATTTTTTTCATGTTGGTGGTCAATTTGTTTATTTTTTTGTCTTGTGGAAGCCAATGTGTTTTTATTTTATTTTTCTGTCGGGCCAATGTGTGTGTGTGATTTTTTTCCTGTGAGGGCCAGTGGGTTGTATGTTTTTGTGAACAGAAACGCTGATTCACTCACACTGGAGGCCATACTCGGATGATCTGCACCTAGCATAGGGCTGGTGAGAGTTACAATGGTGCGACCAATGGTAGTGTCTAAAGACGCACAAAGCATAACTGCAGCATCTGTAGACACTGACAGTGGGAGTCTCAGTCCTTGCATATTCAGATGCACGGATGTACACCAGGGAAGTGCATTGTAACAGTATTAGTATAAAGTCACAGACGCAACTGCAGCAAAAGACATAAGGAAGGCTGCAACTGCGTCCAACTCAGAACTAGGCCCTATAGGGAGGGATCCCATCCCTTCGACAGACCCCACCCCTCAACAGACCCCACCCCCTTTAGTGCTACTACACTGCAGGTGGGGGTCCGGAGCCACCACGGGTGGTGGAGGGGTGTGCGTGGGGGTGCCGCGGATGGGGCCCGGAGGTACTGGGAGTGGTGGAGGGGCAGGTAATGCTTCTCCTGCGTCTCCTCCTGGAAGCAGCTAAGCTGCTGTCCTCCTTTTGGCAGTGGCTCTCCCGGAGACTCGCACAGCAGCCAAGCAGCCGGTCACTATTGTTAGTGCTGCTGTCCCAACGCGCCTCATTACATGGAAGAAGATGCACTCAATAAACTACAGCTCCCAGCAGGCCAGAATGCTTTGGCGTTAAGGGCTGCTGGGAGGTGTAGTTTATTTAGTGCGTCTACTACCCTGTAATGTGGCGCGTTGGGACACCGGCGCTAACAATAGTGACTGGCTGGCAGAACTGACTGACTGGCTGAATCAATGTAAAAGGTGAGAGTGCTGTGCAGTGTCAGTGACAATGCAAACCCACTGCACTGCACAGCACTGTCACCTTTTACATTGATTTAGTGTCCAGACATTACCCTCCACGATATCACCCACTCTATCCGTTACATTAGCCATCTCGGGGCTTCCAGGCTGGCAGCCCAGGTGCTGTGTTGCGGAGTAAGGGCCTCTGGGGATCTGGGCGCAGCTGTGGTGGGGAGGAACATCTGTGACATCACGCGCAGAGGAGGCTCCGGGGCTTAGAGTATGCGGTGCAGGGAGGGCTATGAAAGCCTTCCGCTGCGCCGCTTTCATAAACATCTATGCCGGTGGCCGCAGCAGCTTTTGTTCCACATGTGCCGTGGCTAGGGAGTGGGGATTGTTGATACTGGAGGGGGCAGGTGGACTGGCAGCAGGACATAAGCGGTCATTCCGACCCGTTTGCATACTGTTGTTTTTTGTAGCAGTGTGAATGGGTCGGTTCTGCGCATGCGCGGTGTTGCCCAGCGACGGCCGTCGCTGGGCAACAACAAGAAAAATAAAGAAAGCGATCGCTACCACGATCGCAAGAAGATTGACAGGAGGAAGGCGTTCCGGGGCGTCAACTGACCGTTTTCTGGGAGTGGTGCGGCGAACTCAGCCGAACTCAAAGCATCATGAGAATTTTTAATTGTAATAGGAATGTTTACAGTAAGTATAGTACTGTAACGAAACGCACAATTCACTCTGTAGCAGAAAGGGAATTGACAAGTCTGCTCAATTAATTTCAAGTAGAGTTACAGTTAAGCATGTGAGTTTCTTTAACATATCAGAAGAGAACCGATGGAATAAAGGAGAGGCATTTGATATGCCGACTGTCGGGATCCTGGCGCTCAGTATACCAGCGCTGGAATCCCGATAGCCGGCATACCTACAACTATTCTCCCTCCTGGCTGGTCCACGACCCCCGTGGAGGGAGAATAAATAGCGCGCGCCACCGTGCCCGCAGCGTGGTGAGCACAGCAAGCCCGCAAGGGGCACTTTTGCACTCGCCCCGCTGCCGGCATGCCGGCAGTCGGGATCCCGCCGCTGGTATGCTGGCCGCTGGGATCCTGACAGCTGGCATAGCATACTACAGTCCAATAAAGGCATCATGGGAACAAGATACAAGCTGATAAATGTTGCTAGTGTTTTTAATATGAAGTAATGCAACTATAGTGCTGCAACAAAGAGTGTGTCGCTAAACACTTAAATTGTCCTGATAATTGCTCCCTCTGTATAATAGCATTCTGCATTCCCATAGCAGCAATAAAAAAACATTTAATCACATTAAAGAATAAAGCTAGAATAATGGCCCTCATTCTGAGTTGTTCGCTCGCAAGCTGCTTTTAGCAGCATTGCACACGCTAAGCCGCCGCCTACTGGGAGTGAATCTTAGCTTAGCAAAATTGCGAACGAAAGATTCTCAAAATTGCGAATAGAGATTTCTAAGCAGTTTCTGAGTAGCTCGAGACTTACTCTGCCACTGCGATCAGTTCAGTCAGTTTCGTTCCTGGTTTGACGTCACAAACACACCCAGCGTTCGCCCAGACACTCCCCCGTTTCTCCAGCCACTCCCGCGCTTTTCCCAGAAACGGCAGCGTTTTTTCACACACTCCCATAAAACGGCCAGTTTCCGCCCAGAAACACCCACTTCCTGTCAATCACACAACGATCACCAGAACGAAGAAAAAACCTCGTAATGCCGTGAGTAAAATACCAAACTTCTTAGCAAATTTACTTGGCGCAGTCGCAGTGCAAACATTGCGCATGCGCAAATAGCGGAAAATTGCTGTGATGCGAAGAAAATTACTGAGCGAACAACTCGGAATGAGGGCCAATGTCTTTATTTCTACGATGATTTCCTTACCCATGGAAAATCCCAACAATGCGCAGTAAATACTTGTCTTCCTAAATTTGGGCAAAGTATTTAATCATACAGTACTACAGATTTACTTTGCATATACTGTAGTCCAAAAGACTGTAACAAGCTACAATGTGTTAGTACAGATTCTAATAATATCCTTACTGGAACTGCCACTGACTTTTATGTGGACTTAAATCTGCAATTTGGAGGTCTTTTGGAGAGCAAGAATGAAACATGAGCAATGCTATATTTAGCATATGGTTGACAATAACCAAGAGGCAAGGAATCCTGCTAATATTTTATAATTACAACTTTCCAAACAATCGAGGGCTTAGTGATGTCACATGCACTATAGATTTAGACTAGAAAGCATTTTACTATATATTTTGTTCTTTTTAGAAATGCATTTATGCTGCAAGACTTTGATTACAGACCCTGAAACTTCTGTTTGTTTTTTTTCTCGTTAAATGTTTTATCTTTGTCGCTTTTGTGATCTCTTTCCTTCCCCTGTATTTACATGAGAAAAACACCTGGTGTGCTATGACTTATCAGCAACAGGACAGTAGAGAGCACAGCTGAATTCTACACTAGAACCTCGGAGATACTGCCTTTAACTCTACTGAAATCAATCAAGAGAGGCTGCATAGTGCATTTTGTGAAAGGCTGTGAATGCATAGAAGCCTTTCTGTGGTTAAAAGATAAGCAACAAAGCTGGAGGAAAGCAAATATTTTCAATTAATGTAATGAGTTTCTCATTTTATAGTTTTCAAATAGGTTCTGCCACCGGTGTGCCTAATATATAAATATAATACTGTGTGTAATAATAAAAAAATATTATATATATCTACATATACTGTACATACATATAATAAAATGGTAAGGGTTTTGTCTGTACATAGCATTTTTTTTTTTTTTAGAAATAAACTTCAAGGGACTGTTTATGATCTATAGAGACTAAAAAAAAAACTGATATGTTTTCTGTCTGTTCATTCTGGCATCACGCAAAAACTACTAGATTAGGGAGGCCAATCCTGGGGCATTTTTTCAATCCCGGGTACCGGGATTGAAAAATGATCAATCCCGGGATACCAGTAATACCCGAGATTGGGTTGAAAATTTTGAAGTTAAAATCTTCAGTGTCCCCATCCTCTTCCCGGAGCCACCTAGCCCATAGAACTACACACCATCCTCTGGGAGTGCGGGCAGGTTCACTTGCTGCAGGCAGTGAGCGGTGAAGTGCGATCTGGGTAGTGCGGGCGGCTGGCGGCAGACTGCGCAGCGTGACCTCTGACTTCACATCACACTGCACAGTGCACACAGCTGGGGTAAGGGGGAGCTGGGAGAGGGAACTGGGCAGCGTCTGAGCCTCCTGAGGATGCTCAACGCTGCCTGGCATTGAAAAAACAAGGTGGCTTTTTAATCCCGAAATCCCCGGGATTGGAAGCCAAATCCCGGGATTGAATGCTCCAATCCTGGGATTGTATCCTGGCCAATTTTAGGCCTCAATTCCGGGATCCTGTCAATTCTGATCCCGGGATTGGCCACTCTATACTAGATTAATTTAGATTGCATTTTCACTATTGTATCGCTTAGTGACCTAGAAAGAAACTGAAGTATGTACAGTATAATATCAATGTGACATCAGGGAGAGGAGCACTGAAAGAAAATCCACGCACTTGACACTTGGTGCGTGCAGTGTGCAGGTTCCTCAAGTTCAAAATGACTATATGTATATATATATATATTTTTTGTTTTGCATCACCTGCACACAGCCTTGAAAAAAGCGCTGAAACGTTGGCGCAATGTGCCATTTATTTCATTGATTTTTCTTCAATACACTGAATTTTTCACTAAAGACCCTGGAGTGCCGCCTGTACTTTACATATTGGGATTGGATGGATGCATACCCATCCCTATAACAACGGTTTTCGCTGTATATATACACACATATATTGCACACCCCAAAAGATGATCAGGGCTGCAGGCGTAGATCTCAGGACCAGCTGCTTCTCCCATGGGCAGCTTTACATGGTTTGCTCACGCATCTTTTTGTGTTAGCCCGTGGAGGAAAAACTGCAGATATTGTTTACAAAGGAATTTTGTGATCAATGTGTGCAATATAAAATATACATCCCAATATTAGGCACTACTGTCTTTGTAAAATGAGTTCTACTGAGCAAAACAGACATCCATGCAAATGAAGCCACAGGCAACTGCTGCTATATATACTGTATGTATATATATATATATATATATATATATATCCATATATACAATATAAATGAATGTAATAACTTATATAAATCATTTTAACATATATAAAATATTTCACATATATCACCAAATACCAATACATGATACCAATCAGGGGCAAAGCTAGGATTTCATTCACCTGGGGCAAAAACTCAGCTTGGTGACCAGCTTCCTTACACAAATCTTCCTAAATATGTTTACTTTTAAAGGGTATAATGTGCATTACAAATGCATTATAAATAGAATAATACAGTTGAAATTTTGTTATAGTCTCTTTTGAAAGACTGTATCCTATAAGACTCCCCACATGTCATCAGACACTCCTGTATGCTTCTCACATCTACATATATATAATGAGACCCTCTTGATATGCCATCACATGCACTTACATGCTATCAGGCTTCCTCCACATGTCCATTGCATGACATCAGATTTCCCCACATGCCTCTTACTTGTTCATCAGACCCCCATGTGCCATCAGTCCTTGACACTTACCCATAAGTTCCACCCACATGCCAACAATACTACATGTTTTCACATGCAACCGGACCTCTGCAACATGTCACTTACTGTAAATGCCATCAGTCCTCCTCACTTGCCTCTTACATGCTTACCAGATTCCTCACATGCCATTAGACCTACAAAAAAAACTGTAAGAATGCTGGGGGAGGTTTCCTGAACTGCAGGGCCTTCTTGCATGGTACGTACAAAGTTCCGCTGGTTGGGGTAAGGGGAGTGTAAGTAAAAAAAACAGTATTTATGTAGAGTTAAAGGTTATAAAGTCTGATAACTAATTTCGAGACAGTGATAATATTCTGTTACTGTGATTATATTATGTAACTGTTTTCCCCAACCTATTTTACAAATGCAGAATCATTTTGTGCCTGAGGCAATGCTAACCCCATTTTAAGTATTATTTGTCTAATTCAGTCCTAATAGCAATACATTTGTTTCACTGTTTCAGTTTAACTTAATTTAAAAACCTGAAATAAATAAAATAATTGATGCATAGAAAGTAACTTTAACACTATTTAATTAATTCAGCCTAGAAAATTGCAGTTGGAAAATAAGCAAGGAAAGTAGGAGCTAATATTACCATACTGTGGAAATGAATTATGTTAGCATGCATCAATAGGCGGTGTTCCTGTTTAAAAACAGCAGGTATATTCCAACGTAATATGTAGGGGCTATATAAATAACTGTTAATAAATAAATATTGTCACCTATAAAGGGACATATACAGTATATATCAAAGTAATTTTGCAGAAAATCCCCCAAAACTGGCAAAAGTAAGAAACCCCAGAATACATAAAGAGGTGACGGTGACCACAGCAGATATTATAGATATCTATTGTGGTCCTTCCATTTTCGATTGCAAAGCAGTCCCCATACTGTAGGTCTCTCTGGGGGTTGCTAAATTGTGAAATTTACAAGCTCCAGAATGCAAAGCATTCTGGATCTTGGCCTGCTATATTACATCATCTTAAGATGGTGTTATCTTATTGTTGCATGTCGGCTGCTGTATCACCTTTTTCCCAGGACAGGATCCTTCGGATCCTTCCCCGTTGGCCCATACTGGTTGGCCCAATGATTGCGCATGGGCATTGAGCTGGCCAGGTCTGTACCGGGAAGAAAAATTATAGCAGTAGCTAACACCCTACTTCTAACTCTTTGCCAGGACAAGGCTTTTTTGCAAGCTCCGTCCTGAGACCTCAACATTGATAAATGCAAGCTAAGATATTCAGTTTTGTATTGAGAGTTGGAGTGAAATTATCGCATAACAACCGCATTAAACATGCAGATTATGATAAATGTGCCCCAAAGACATTTAGCTTTTTTCTTATTACGAACAAGAGCAAGTTAATACATAGTTCAACCCACGGTTTTGTTGGGAACATTCTAAAACCACTTCCCAAAAAAATACATATCTGGTGACCGCTATTCACATGATCTGGCAGGTTCCTCGATGTCTTAGACGTGTTCCTCTTCTAAGATGCTCCTGCATGCTTGCGCTTTCTGAAAAATTGGAGTTGGAGCGATGAGAGGTCACAGACATCATATTACTGGATCATCAACTTATCCCTTTAATAAGGGATAGATATAATTTACACAGATAAAGTGACTGGCTGATTGTAAGTAGATGAAGTCTAATCACATCACCCAGTCCCAATATGCTAGCCACAGAACGTGTGTAAATTATAAGGGTCCCGTCCCTAAATAAGGGGATGAGTTTGTGACCATACCCAGTAACTCAACACTCCTGTTGTCCTGGCCTTTTTTGTGAGTGTTGTTCTTCGGGAGTTTCACTAGGGATTTGTGCATGTCAGATTAACCAAGTCACTCATCTGCAAGGTATGGGGACCCATCCTGAAAGTCCAAATTGAGACACAAGGCCATGAGCATGGTATTCTGGAAGCATAGTTACATCATATTAGACAAAGCCATACACCCAGTAGGCATATGTAGGCACCCCAAGTCTCCCTCCCCTAAAACACCCGTGACTTACCAGAGGAATCTGTTAACTATGGACATGCCTCCCAACTTTCCTCAACTTGGCTCAAAAATACTGACTATAAAATAGCTGGACAGTCTGAGTGAGGTGCAATGTATGGGACCCCTGTGGAATACTGACCACCAGTAATCAGTTGCAATCAGGTTTTGCTTACAATATTCCAGTGAAAACAAAATGTTTGGTTTTGGGTGAATTATCCTTTAGACTATGTTCACACAGGTGTTTGCATTGCATTTATTTGTAAGTTTAATTTGTATTTTATATTTATTTATTGTAGATATGTTTTCAAATGTGTTCAATCTGTTTTTTTAAATATGCGTCTTTGGCAAAATGGGAAGTTGTTATCTAGTGTAACGTTACAGTGCACTCCCTTGGAGATGAGTGTTTAGAGATGTGTTGATGTACTGTACATCAGACACACTAAAATAGAAGCATTAAAAAAAAAAAAAGAACAGCAGGGCAATGAAAGTTAATTGCATGTAAAGATGCAAAAATGTATAGTCTTATTTAATAGCGATTTTCATTTTTCAGTCTTTTACATGTACTTCACTTGCATTAGAAATGCATGTTACCACTGAACAGTTGCTTTTTACTTAAATAAATAATACTGTTCAATTACATTCCCTTTGACATACTGTAAATGTACAGTGTAGCTTTTTAAAAACCATCTATAACAGGTATATAGTACTGTACAGTACTTATGCTAGACGTGTGTAGCACATAGAAAGGCCTTGCATCCTTCTACTCCTCTCTCCTCTCACAGCTCTCACTGGCTGCCTAGACACTAAAGTCAGGGGCCTTGGGGCAGCAATGGTACCATCCCCAGGGCTCTGCACCCTGGGTGATGGCACCACTCACACACTCTTCCCAAGAGCTCTGCTTCCAGAATTCAGTCCCACAAATCAGCATGTCTCACACCTCTAACCTTTCGTGGTTTAAGAGCTGAGTGGGTCCATGAGCTGTCTCTGTGTGGGCATCTCTCACGTTTGTATTTGTCTAGTGTACTCTGGCACACACCCAGAGTCTACTGTGCATGGGAATATCCCTGGGAAAATGGCGCTGGTGCCACTTTCTCAGCGATTTATCTACTGCACACGAACAGGTCTTTGGTAAAATTGTGTCTGCACCATTTTCCCAGTGATTACAAGGGTATCGGCGGAAAGATCATGTATAGACTATGGTGCAGGGTGTGCAGTGTGGGCCTTCTGAATATAGGGGTCCTGTACACCCTGCATCCATTATAGCAAGGCCCATGCCTCCATCCTTGTATGAGGTTCCCAAATTGAGAGAACATGAGTCGGGGCAAACCAGGTGGAGGGAATAAGGGACCCAGTGAGTGATGGGTTTATAATTCTAGTCATTGGCGTATCTACTGTATAATTGGTTCAGGGTGTGTGGTACACATGGGTCTCTGGGTCCAGGAGGCCCACACCTCACGCCTTACACCTATAGTCATACTAAACTCTCCAGAGCCCCACGTCAGCTGGCACTACTGACAAAATATATGTGTGTGTTTATGTGTGTCTCTCTTTCTTTCTCTCTCTCTCTCTCTCTCTCTCTCTCTCTCTATCTTTCCATCTATCTATATCTTAACCCATTTTGGCCCAGGTGGGTAGTATTCTACCCATTTTTGGCGATTATTTGCAGAATGGCTAATATTGACCCAATTAAGAAAAATCTGGTGGAAATTTTTTTTTTCAATATAATGATAAAATATTGAAGTGCTGGGTAGAAAACTACCCACCTGGACTGAAATGGGTTAAATAAATCATCATATTGCACAGTGCATTCAAAAAGTCCGTCCGTAGTAAATGTGTGTCTCTGGGTGTCTCTGTCTGATGATCAGGGCCAACCACAGCGAGAGGTGTGAATGGTCTGGGCAGTGCCAGCGTGGGAGCTGCCAGAGACCCACAGACATGGGACTGCACGGGGGGCAGGCGTGTAGTCCAGTGCATGCCCCACAAAGCTTCAAGTAACAGCAGCAGAGGCGGCAGTCAGTGTAAGTGACTGGAGTGTGTTGTCACAAACCCGGCACATTCACTGCAGAGGGACTTTTTGAAAGCACCTTACTCACTCTGAATAATACAGTATGCTGCTAGCAATTTTGCTATGACTACCTTCCGATGTCATTATTATTTTATTATACTTTCCCATTATCGTATTGAATCCTTATTTACAATTTCTTTATGTACGATACTATACTAATGCTACATATAAACCATGCAAAACCCCCCAAACATATCTGTGAGCAAAGAACGTGTGGCAGATTGTGGGCATACATACACAGATTGGTGCATGCCCATCTGTGTCATTTGGAAGGGATTTGGAAGGTAGAAGTGCCTAATGGTACATTGTTGCATTATCACACAAAGTATCCAGTGATACGACGACACCAGTCCAAAATATAGTCCCAGCATAACATTGACGCAGTAGTGTGTGAATTGTTTCCAAGTTACCCTTAATTTATTGGTATGGCAAAAGGGAAGACCCTTTAGAGTCATGCAGTAGTTAAAATAAAAAATTCCTACCTGTACTACATATAAAAATATTAACTCGGAGCAAGGTAAGGTTATACATAACAATTCTTGCTATAGATCACAATAAAAAACTGATTTGGTCTTTTGCAGTCAAGAAAGGGTCTAATATTTAGGACATAACAAAATTATAATGCTTGACACTGCTCCACTGGATAAATGTATTATTGACATTAGCAGTGTATCATGCAAATATCACTATCTATCTATCTATCTATCTATCTATCTATCTATCTATCTATCTATCTATCTATCTATCTATCTATCGGGGGGAGGGGGGTATGTATCAAAGCATGGAGACTGATAAAGCACTAATTGATCAGCTCCTGTCATTTTTTCAAACATTGCCTGTAACATGGCAATTAGGAGCTGATTGGTTAGTGCTTTATTTCTCTCTGGGACAGACATACTAAGCATTGGAGAGTGATAAAGTAGAGAGAGACAAAGTACCATCCAATCAGCTCCTGACCTTTTTTCAAACACAGTCTGTAACATGAGAGTTAGGAGCTGATTACACTCTTTATCTCTCTCCACTTTATCTCTCTATGAGGCTTAGTACGCCTGCCCCTTCATGATTTGATAAATGCCCTATATATATATATATATATATATATATATATATATATATATATATAAAAATCTTTTTTTTACATTTTACAGTCATTTCTTAAGCACTATGGCAAAATATAAAAAAAAATCAGTAGTACTGTATATCTAACTTGATATGCAGAAATGTACAGGGGGAATTCAATTAGCCATGGTAATTTACTGCAGGCTAATTGATCCCCCGGGACTATTCAATTAGCCCCGCAGGCAGCCCGCAGTCTGCAGTTAACTGGGATTAGTTTCCAAAAAGAATACTAAATTCCAAAAAGAATAATAAAATCCCCAATTAATTGTTTTTGTGTACCATGAACCCGTTAACACATTGGTCCAGGATATAATCCTATAGGCGGGATATGGTGTCCAAGATCACCGGAAGTGTGGGATGCCGGCCGATCACTGACGTTTTTTTTTTATTACAAGGCACGATTTTTGACTTGTACAGATAGATCCACGGTTATCTTGGCCTTTTTGCTGCGCCTAGGCACACCATGGTTTATTTACATAAACCCTTCATCTGTTGTTCTCAACTGCAATACAATACAGAGAACAATACAGCAGGGGATTAAGTAATTGCAGCAGGGGATTAAGTCTGACTGCCCAGTCTCAGTTAATCCTATTTAAGGCCAAGATAAACGTGGACCCATCTGTAAGTGATTGCCACTTTAAAAAGACACCTGAGATCAGCCGGCAATCCGCACTTCTGGCATTCTCAGATGCAGTTAATTTACGCAATTAATTTACCGGGCAAGAAAAAGGGGCTCTAATTGAATAGCCCCAGACATTAAAGTCCGAGGCTACCACCCTTTATCACACCCGTTAAATTAATGAGTCTAATTGAATTAATCTATTTCACCTCAGACAACTGTTCTTAACAATACAAGTTTTACATCCTACTGTACCTTCCAACATTTTCTTTTTTTTATCTCAATAAATAATAAGTCTTGTAAATATGATGTAACTTCTATAATTGCAACATGAATATGCAAAAAACCCCAAACAATTACATTATGTTTTATATCTACAGTCACATATACTGTACATACAGTGCATCCGGAAAGTATTCACAGCGCTTCAGTTTTTCCACATTTTGTTACAGCCTTATTCCAAAATGGAATAAATTCATTTCCCCCCTCAAAATTCTACACAAAATACCCCATAATGACAATGTGAAAAAAGTTTTTGGGAGATTTTTGAAATTTAAAAAAATAAAAACTAAGAAATCACATGTACATAAGTATTCACAGCCTTTGCCATGAAGTTCAAAATTGAGCTCAGGTGCATCCTGTTTCCACTGATCATCCTTGAGATGTTCCTACAGCTTTATTGGAGTCCAAATTCAGTTGACTGGACATGATTTGGAAAGGTACACACCTGCCTATATAATGTCCCACACTACTTGACAATGCATGTCTGAGCACAAATCAAGCATGAAGTCAAAGGAATTGTCTGTAGAACTCGGAGACAGGATTGTCTCGAGGCACAAATCTGGGGAAGGGTACAGAAAAATATCTGCTGCTTTGAATGTCCCAATGAGCACACTGGCCTCCATCATCCATAAATGGAAAAAGTTTGGAACCACGAGGACTCTTCCTAGAGCTGGCTGGCCATCTAAACTGAGCGATCGGGGGAGAAGAGCCCTAGTCAGTGACGTGACCAAGAACCCGATGGTCACTCTGTCAGAGCTACAGCATTCCTCTGTGGAGAGAGTAGAACCTACCAGAAGGACAACCAACTCTGCAGCAATCCACCAATGAGGCTTGTATGGTAGAGCGGCCAGACGGAAGCCACTCCTTAGTAAAAAGCACATGGCAGCCCATCTGGAGTTTGTCAAAATGCACCTGAAGGACTCTCAGACCATGAGAAACAAAATTCTCTGGTCTAATTAGACAAAGATTGAACTCATTGGCATGAATGCCAGGCGTCATGTTTGGAGGAAACCAGGCACCGCTCATCACCAGGCCAATACCATCCCTACAGTGAAGCATGGTGGTGGCAGCCCATATCATGGGTATGTTTTTCAGTGGCAGGAACTGGGAGACTAGTCAGGATAGAGGGAAAGATGAATGCAGCAATGTACAGAGATATCTTGTATGAAAACCTGCTCCAGAGCACTCTTGACCTCAGACTGGGGGCGACGGTTCATCTTATAGCAGGACAACAACTCTAAGCACACAGCCAAGATATCAAAGGAGTGGCTTCAGGACAACTCTATGAATGTCCTTGAGTGGCCCAGCCAGAGCCCAGACTTTAATCCGATTGAACATCTCTGGAGAGATCTGAAAATGGCTGTGCACCGATGCTTCCCATCCAACCCGATGGAGCTTGAGAGGTGCTGCAAAGAGGAATGGGCAAAACTGGCCAAAGATCCTGTAGGTGTGTCAAGCTTGTGGCATCATATTCAAAAAGACTTGAGGCTGTAATTGCTGCCAAATGTGCATCAACAAAGTATTGAGCAAAAGCTGTGAATACTTATGTACATGTGATTCCTTAGTTTTTTATTTGTAATAAATTTGCAAAATTCTCCAAAAAACATTTTCACATTGTCATTATGGGGTATTGTGTGTAGAATTTTGAGGGAAAAAATGAATTGATTCCATTTTGGAATAAGGCTGTAACATGACAAAATGTGGAAAAAGTGAAGTGCTGTGAATACTTTCTGGATGCACTGTAACATCTACTCTTGTAGGGATATGTCATTGAAATATACTCAGGTATTTTGTGGTTTAATTTCTAATCTAACTGTGCCACAGGTCATGCCATAACCATCGCCTCTAAAAATAAAATAATCTATAAAGAAAAAAACACGCAAAATGTTGACCTCCTGGAAAAGTCTGCTGCTTGATTTATCAGAGGAGGGGCATGTGACTTGGTAAGACACAGCACAAGCTCAAAGGAAACAGCTGCTCATTTTATGCATTAGCACTTGGCAACGGAGTAAGGAGCATGGATGTTTGTAGAATACCTCTGCACAGTGAATTACAGTAAGTAACAAAGGCATTTTCCTGTTGTTCTATTTTATCATATAACGATTGAGTTTCAAGACTGTTTTCATAGGTGGTTAATATGTACTGAAAATAACTAAATTGTAACAGTGATAATTGTATTACTGCTCAAACATCAATGCTGTAATGCAGACTTATAAGTCACAGTTACTATAAGTGATATATATTATGTACAGAATATGTTTGATCGTTTGAAAATAAATAATTTTTATTTTTTTGTGTTGTACAACCTATTTTTAGCTGTCATTACGTCTAAATTTAGATCTAGCACAGTTTGCCAACTTTACGCTGAAACCATTAACTTTTCAGTGTGTGTACTTTAATAGTCAGTATTTGTAAACATGCTTAATGGGCGCTTATTTTAATTCTTCATTTTTCACCAGAAAAGCAGGAACACTGGTATTGTTATTTGTGAAGTATGCTTAAGCAGGCTCACAATTCTTTAAGGGCTACTTACAACACTGTGTACATTCTTAGCAAGTCATATGAGTTTTTGTTAGGTAATCATGCTAAATACCAATACAGTAGCTTGCGGCTGTCTCATGATTGTGCTTACAAAACATTGCCATACAATGCATTGTCCAGTATTTTTCTTATTTTTCACTTTATTTTCTTTCCTGAAAAATAATGGAATGTTTTCATATTGGCTTGGAGTAGGTTATCACTGATAGGAAAGCATTCACATGAATTAATATAATATCAGTGAAAGTTTGGAAACTGCTCTGAAATTCCAACAGCAATTATATTTCCCATTTGTCATAGTTGTAAGCAGTTATGGAATAATAGAACAGTTACAATGAAAGTATTCTAAATCAGATTTAGATGATTGTAGTACTATATTTAATTTATTTTCTATGCTATTATTTTTTAAGTGTAAGGGTATAGAGTAGCCATATTACTTAATTGTGGTAGGTGACTACTTTAACCACATGTTTAATTTAAAGTTTAGTGAAAGTGTCGTAAGAACATGTAGTATATTATTTTGCTTGGCTTACATACGTACATACCATTAATAGATTACTAGTTGATTTTTTTTTCATTAATGAAAAATGGCCAAAGGTTTAAATATATAACCCCTGTACAAGTAAATAATTGTTTATGGACAAAATTATTTTGTACTACGTACCTCACCCGGTCTAGATGCTTGCATTCATCCAGTTGTAAAGCACAACAAAATATGCTGTGCTATTTAAATAAATGTTATTAAATGTAATGTTATTAATTAATACTTGTTTAATAGATATCTATTTCCGTTAAGATTGAGGGATAATTCAACTTTGGAAATGTTGACTACCCCCCTCCGTTTATAGGGCCTAATTCAGACCGACCTGATCCCAGCAGCAGAATTTTTCTCTAATGGGCAAAACCATGTGCACTGCAGGGGGAAGGAGGGAGATATAACATGAGCAGAGAGAGTTATATTTGGGTGGGGTGTGTTTAAACTGAAATCTAAATTGCAGTGCAATAATAAAGCAGCCAGTATTTACTCTGCACAGAAACAAAATAACCCACCCAAATCTAACTCTCTGCACATATTATATCTGCCTCCCCCCTGCAGTGCACATGGTCTTGACCATTAGAGAAAGATTTTGCTGCTGCCATCAGGCCTGAATTACGCCCATAGGGGAAGGTGGGGGGAGGGTTCCTTCCTTGGGGACCTATTGCTTTACATGGCACTGTGGAGAGTGGGTTTGACATTATGTTTGAATGCATGGTGCTCTGTATATTGAATGCAGGCCCGATTCATGTATTGGTAAAGCAGTGCCTTCTATTTTTCTTGTTGATTAGGACTTAGGCCTTGATATTAGCTTAAAAAGCAAAATAAATATTTATAAAATACACTTTGCAGCTAAGCTTACAATAGATGTTGACGCAATGTAGAAAGTAGTCAGTACTATGTATAAAACTTTCCATGCTTTTACTGAATTTAAAGAGGAACTTTACGCAGTGTTAAGTTAGATAAGTTATAGGTACTGTATGGCTAGAGGTAACCATTCAGCATTATGACATGTCGTTTCTAACAGTATTTAGGGACAATAGGAAGTTTTAGGGGGAAAAATCGATGTACTTTTTACTGTACATTGTTAAATATGACTAATTACACAAATTGTACATTACAATACCTACTTGCTGTTAAAGTTTCATTATATGTAAACTTGTGTATATCATTGATAAAGAGATAACTGGCAGCCATATTGCTCTGTAATCCGTAGGCTACTGAGCAGTTCTTATTGTGTCTTTCAGTACTGTTTATGTGCACAACAGGACATCTAGGGGTTGATTTAATTATGAGAGAAACACATTGCATAACAGATTAACTTGCCCCTATCTTGCACCAAACTCACAGATATTTGTTTGCAGCCCTAAATGTGTGATTCAATAAGTGTGGCATATGCATCCACTCAGTCGCTGGGCGAGCGAGTTCGTGTGTGACTGAATAATGAACCCCAAGTTTTTATAGACAAAATATTACAACACATAACCATTGTCTCACCTGAAATATTTTCATTTACAATTTACACTATTATATTTAGTACTTTAGTGCTGACTCTCAGAATATTGGCAGTTTTGCTGGGCACCCTGCAGAGCATAACAGTGGCGGTCATGTAACATGCATACCTGCCACAGGGCACATGCCAAATGCAGGGGATATTTAGGAGGAGGGAATCGGTCTAGTGTTTCATAAGTAATGTGATGGGACAACAGCCCCAATGTAAAGCAGCTACACACCCTTTTTAGATGGGTGCAACCATATTCTTTCTAATTCCAAACCTAGAATGTTGAGAAGTATGCATTATGGCCTTTTGAGTCAGATGGATATCTTACCATGGGCACAAATGGTGGGTTTTTGCATCCAGTGCTCGTGCAGAAGAGAATTGACACATTTTTGCATATCTCCATTCCAGAGACACGTATTTAGACTTCAGGGGGCCCTAAGCAAGACAACGATCTGGGGCCCCCCTTCCTCAAACAATCCATAGCACTATATTTTTGGTCCTGATTTATGCCCCTCACATTGGGGGTCATTCCGAGTTGATCGCTCGCTGACGTTTTTCGCAGCACAGCGAACAGGTTACAACTGCAGTTCGTTGCTGGACGATGGATTTAACGAAGAATCCATTCACACAGCCGATCGCAAGGAGATTGACAGGAAGAGGGCATTTGTGGGTGGCAACTGACCATTTTCAGGGAGTGTTTGGAGAAAAGCAGGTGTGTCCAAGCGTTTGCAGGGCGGGTGTCTTACGTAAATTCTGGGACCAAAAAGACTGAAGTGATCGCAAGGGCTGAGTAAGTCCAGACCTACTCAGAAACTGCACAAAACTTTTTCGTCCCGCTCGGCTGCACACGCGTTTGCACACTTGCAAAGCGAAAATAGTTACACTCCCCCGTTGGCGGCGACTATGCGTTTGCACGACTGCTAAACGTAGCTAGCGAGCGATCAACTTGGAATGACCCTCATTATCTGTTGTTATTTCTCAGGAGTGTGTGTGTGATCTCTACAGCTATTACTACATTATGTAATAATATAGTGCAGGCCTGGCCAACCAGTGGCTCTCCAGATGTTGTGAAACTACACATCACAGCATGCCTTGCCACAGTTTTAGCATTCCCTAATAGCAAAACTGTGGCAAAGCATGATGGGACTTGTAGTTTTACAACAGCTGGAGAGCCACAGGTTGGCCAGGCCTGATATAGTGCAATCGTATATAGCATAATAGAATATGCTAGCACTGTATAAGTAATGGGATGTGGGACCTGCTAATAGGGAATGGGGTACAGTTTAAAAAAAATATTTAAAAAATTTGAATTGATCAAGGTTTAAGATTTTTTTAATGAATTTATTCTATTTATATATTAACTGAATGCCCAAATCTGTGTTACACATGTGCACATCTGCAAAAACCAGCAAGCAAAGTGGGAAGTTATCCCTTTCTGTATCACTGGGGCCAGGGCCGGTGCTAGGGTGTTCAACGCCCTCCTGCAAACTATAAATTTGCGCCCTCCCATACCTTACAAAAGGACAGCGTACATAGGCCCTCATTCCGAGTTGTTCGCTCGCTAGCTGCTTTTAGCAGCATTGCACACGCTAAGCCGCCGCCCTCTGGGAGTGTATCTTAGCTTAGCAGAATTGCGAACGAAAGATTAGCAGAATTGTGAATAGAAATTTCTTAGCAGTTTCTGAGTAGCTCCAGACTTACTCAGCCATTGCGATCAGTTCAGTCAGTTTCGTTCCTGGTTTGACGTCACAAACACACCCAGCGTTCGCCCAGACACTCCCCCATTTCTTCAGACACTCCCGCGTTTTTCCTAGAAACGCCAGCGTTTTTTCGCACACGCCCAGAAAACGGGCAGTTTCCGCCCAGAAACACCCACTTCCTGTCAATCACAGTACACAGTCACACATATATTACACATACATACACACATACATACACACATACTTTCACTCACTCACTCTCTTTCCATCCTCTTACCTAAGGAAGTCTGGCAGGCAATAGCTGAAGCAGATCATCGTCCTGTTCAGCCTGGTCCCGTGTAGCTCCGCCCCTGTTCCACATGGCTCTGCCCCCTTTTAGGTCTGCACACTGAACTGACACATGGGAGGAAAGAGGAGGCTTCATGCTGCCGGCGCCGCTGCCTGTCATAAAGTGTGACAGTCGCAGCAGCAGCAGCCGGCAGCAGCAGGGGGACATCAGCTCAGTGCAGGGATGCAGTGCAGGGAGAGCACCTCTCCTGCCCCTGGTGCCTCCCTGCCCTGCATCCCTTTGCTGAGTGGCTGAAATAGTGAGTCAGCTGTGCCCTGTTGGCGGGGCCCTCTGGGACCTGCCGGGACCTAGGCATCCACTTTGGATGCCTTGCGGTAAATCCGCCACTGCTCCATTCTATTCTAAATCAGACAGGACTAGCCAGATCTGTCTTTCTAGGAAATGGGGCATTTTGTGACAGTAACTGGGAGATGGCAATGCAATCGCATCTAACCACCCTGACTTGTGGGCATGTCCTGAGCGTATATCAAAAGCTAAGTGCAATTCTGAGTCATGTGACTGGGGATGGGAAGAATGTGTCTGATGTATATCTCACACATAGCATGGACCTGGGGCAGGTACAGATACTTATGGTTACAGTTTTGTTAGCTGTCGAAAAAATTAATGGGTGCACAGGTTTCCACTTGCACACAGGAGGAGCTCAGCATTAGTTGAACAGATTCTCACGTTAGCATAAGGTAGTAAATCTAGCTTCCATGTCTGTCCAAAAGTACAACCACTTTGTGTACGACATAGAATCAGCCGCTAAGAGTTTTACATTTATATAACTGCAGTGCAGGCATAGACCGGAGACTGGTGGCCCTGCGGTGTATGAGAATAAGAGGGTGCCCCACTGCTCTTTTATTGGGATACGGCCATTAGGTCGACCACTATTGGTCGACACGCATTAGGTCGACATGGTCACTAGGTCGACATGTACAAGGTTGACATGGGAAAAGGTCGACATGCGTTTTTTAAAAAAATATATATTTTTTTTAACTTTTTCATGCTTTACAGTCCACGTGGACTACAATTGGGAACAGTAATATGTGCCGAATGCAGTGGTAGCGGAGCGAGGCACCTTGCCCACAGCATGGCGAGCGAAACGAGCCATGCGAAGGGACATGGTGCACTAATTGGGGTTCCCCGTCACTTTACGAAGAAAACAACACCAAAAAAGTTTTAAAAATATCATGTTGACCTTTTTCCATGTTGACCTTGTTCTTGTCGACCTAATGACCATGTCGACCTAATGCATGTCGACCAATAGTGGTTGACCTAATGACTGTCGACCTAAGTGTGGTCGACCTAATGACCCATACCCCTTTTATTCTACAGCATCAGATAGAACACTATTGTGTGAATGCATTAGTAATACTCTACTAACTGCTATGACTCTACTACTGTAAGAAACAGAATTATCCCAGTGTAACCTAATGACACAATTTAGTAAATCTGACTTGTCACTCTATACTTTTTCTACTTTTACTCTTTAGTCTGCAATCCCATATTTAGCGTAAATAGTCTTGTGTCCAGAAATGACATGCAGGAAGCAGACAACAATTATTCTGTCTGATTGCTATCTGGGTGTACAATGGCAGGGAATGTTTACAAAGGTTAACATTATTTTAATTAAAGAATACCTTTAAAGGTCCAAAAATACATATTACTGTACTTGTCAGTGGTAATCTTTGGTGCATTGTAGTATGAACTCATGTAGGACCATGTTAAATAACATTACAGCATCTTCAAAAAACACTGTGCACATACAGTAATACAACGTCACAGTATATATCAGTTTGTGATAAATAAAATTGGAGTGACTGTACTGCAGATTTTATTGCTGTAATGACTACTTAGGACTTTACTGCTTTCTTTATGTCTTTTGCCTTCAGACAGCACGTGCGACTATTCACACATGCAACCCATAGAGATCGCATTGTCCGATAGCGTCTAGTTGTTGCCGCGATGTGTGCGCATGTGTGTACGCATCACAGCAAGGATGAATCTGGCAACATCTGTACCAACTTTTAATGAAATACCATTTTTACACTGACAACCTTTTATTATCAGTGTAAAGGGCCCCATTTTTTACAGCGAATCATAACCCCTTTAGCAATTGCTCCTTTCCATATTTACCAAACATCATTAAGCTTAGCTTACCACTTTATGTGGTCTATTCATGAAGCAGTGAAAAGAGTGGAGAAACACACCAGTGGAGAAGTTGCCCATGGCAACCAATCAGCATCTCCCTTACATTTTGTAAAATGTACTTGATAAAGCGTCCTTCAAAGCTGATTGGTTGCCATGGGCTACTTCTCCACTGGTCCTTTTCTCCACTCTTTTCACTGCTTCATTAATAGACCCCTGATAGCAATATGTTCCCCATTGCCGGCTTCACCTTGTGGGGGTACTGCCATGTCCCCACTGGGTGAAAGTGTAATGTGCATCTGCAGACTGGCATGCACAGGACACAATATGACACATGACACAACAGCCCGTCACTGGCAGCGATAGGCTGCCAGCAATAGCGTGGAGGATGCCGCCGGGGAGGTCACATGACCTTGCTGAAGGGCTAAGTAATGTTAAATAGTACCAATGGCAAATTTGATAGTATTACTGAGATACTAAGGGGTCTATTCATGAAGCAGTGAAAAGTGTGGAGAAGTGAGCCCTTGGAGAAGTTGCCCATGGCAACCAATCAGCACTGAAGTAACATTCGTAATTTGCATACTATACAATTGTATGGAGCAGCTAATTGGTTGCCATGGGCAACTTCTCCACAGACTCACTTCTCCACTCTTTTCACTGCTTCATGAATAGACCCCTAAGGGAAATATACCATTGGTGATAAGGTTCATTGCTAATTGGGACCCCACGGCATGACATGAAGCACCATGATGAATGTGTAGAGTTTGCATCAAGCTTTTAAATGAAGCCATGAGAAAACATTATAACTACTACATTACTACTAACCATATGGCAAAATGATGAAAAGAATATCCTTAATAAAACATACAATCAGTTAGGGTGTTAAGTGTATTTATTTGATTAATTTGTTACATTCTTACAAGTACATTGACTTTGGCAAGAAAGGAAGGAGAGGGCTGCAGGAGGCCCTAAAGCGCCATTATTACTGTACATATCTGATCTAACATATTATGAACACATATGATGCACATACATTTTGTCATGAGTGATCCAATGTATAAAGGGCAATAAGACATAAAACACATTTGGGGTAACTTTATGCTGGCCACACATTATGTTATTAATGATTACCGGGGCAGCCATGTTTTTCAACATATACTACATTTTCTGCAATGCCTTTTCAGGGAGCACATTAGATAAAAGCTGTCATGAGGCTCAATTATATGGAATTGCTTTGAGCTAGTTCACAGGCTACTCAGCCAGGTTTTACATACTGTATACTCAGACTTCTAGAGGAACTCCACAGAGCTCCAGTAAGTTAAAAAAAACACAACACTTTAAATTAAATAAGGTTATCACTTAGATTTCATAATGCCTCTTAATAACTGGTAAAGCAAATACTGGACCTATTCCAGGGTTTTCCCAGTCTTGTGACATTGACCATTACTTTGCTGAAAAAGCCCATTCACTGGTGGGTACGCGGCTGCCATGAAAGGATACATCTAATTAGCATCATCGTTCAAATACCCTGCAGGAAACATAGATCACTAGCCTCATATCAGAAGATAGACTCAGTAGGTCTGATGCAGAGTGGCATTGCACATGTATCTGAGCTAAGCATATGCAACTGTGAGCAACTATGGGCAAATTAAGGTCCTTGTGTCAGCCTCTGTGACCCCTTTCATCAGTTTACTGCTTTGGCTCAGAAGACCACCATTGCCTGAATAATATTTGGATAATTATCTATTGTATAAAGACTTCTTTTGGATGATCAGTGATGTTATTCATGATATACTGCTGTCTGTGTACCTGAGAACCAATACCATATCAATTTTCTTTGTAACATAAATTGTTTGCCACTTCTAATCATCGGCTAATGTGCATGTTCTCCAACACACACTTTTGTGATACATGCCTAAAAGTATACAGTACCTGCATATATGAGGCTTTCATAAGCTGTCAATGCATGTGTATTTAGTAAACTGGCCACACATTAAAGGATGTAATGCACCGTATAACTACCTGTTTAAAAAATTCTGCTATTTATGTTTAAAGAACATTTTTAGCAACATGTATATTGTTCTCCTTTTTGAAATGTTGAACAAACCTGTACATTCAACGGAGTGTGCAATAAAATATAATAGTTCTTTCAGTAACTTTCAACTGGGATAATACTTGTCTAAAAATAAATGTAATCTGCATAATGCTGTAAAAACAGGAAATCACTAACTTGGAAGTACGTTCGTTTGGTTGGGACAAAAACAAAAACAACACAGCATATTACGTATTAAAAAGAGTCATGGCATACGGAAAGACAAGGCAGCCAGCCAAACACTGTTTAAAGACATGAGTCTAATATTGCAATAAAATTATTGAATGGTGGCCACAAAGTGGGTGTTCCCTTTCAACAGCATGATAGTGATACATGTGCTTCACAATGAACTGGGTAAAGGAAATCTGAATAGAAAGAAAATGCATATAAAGGCTTCTTTTTTTTAAGAAATGGGAAGTTACTGTACTTAGAAATACAAAAGCATTGTATTGAGAAATAACTGATTTTACTACAATTTATTCTATACTGTCTGCCTTTGTCTATAAGATTGGACTAATAATATCTTTCAAAACCCAATATGCAAACTCAGAAATATGCTCCATACATTGCAGCTTTCAGTAGGTAGCATCACGGGATGCTGCCCTAATTGATGTGAATAAATAAATTAGTTATTGTGCAAGCCCAAAGATCATGGTGCTCTGCCCAACATCCCATTCTCCTGTATATTTACTGAGTACAGACACTCACACAGCTAAAGATAAACTGATAAAGAAAAAGTAAATATATCCAGCATAAAATCATTTGCTATACTATATACTGCACAATATACACTGGTCTAGTATTCCTATGTAGACTCCTGTTGGTTATGCCTCTGATTATGAAGCTGACTATTCTGCAATTCACATACTGTATCTCCAGATATATTTCTGGGACCTGCATGTTTTGCTGTCAAATTTTGCAATTCATTTTAAATATTTCAATCAATATACAAGTAAATATACTAAAATAAAAAGACCATCCATCTGACTAGTATTTTTAAAATATGATTATTTTGTAATGTAAAGCTAGTTAGATCACTAAAACACTTTTATAAGGCAATATCATCATCATCATCATCATCATCATCATCAGTGAATTGACCTAGCCAACAGCATCACATGTACATAAAGATTTCCTATTATGCTAGTCTGTCACAAGAAAAGAAAACTAATCAATATTTCCTCAAATTGTTTTTTTCACTTTTTTTTAAGGAAAAAAATCTAAATAGCAAATAATCATCACAAAATCATTATCTCCCAAATTGTTATTGTTTTTCTGTTCTTGCTTGCATGGCTGCTTTTAAAACTTAATTTATTTCAATGTTTCAGTGACTTACCCCATCCCCTCCACTGAGAGTTACCAATAAGTTAGGGGAATGCATATCACCTTCTAAGTACAGATGTGTCCTCAAACAACAATGTGACTCCCCAATACTCCTTTTGGGTAAAAAGATGCAAAAAGATGCACGGTGCTAACAGAGTCAGATGGGACTTTTGTGCATCTTTTTACCTGAAAATGCACCTTAGATGCATTGTAAGAATTCTGACATGCTCAGAATGCCAATCGACCAACATGGGTAGAAATGCCTTTGCTGGGATCCCGAACGTCGGAATCCAGATCAACCTCTAGGTTTAGGCTGTGGGGGGTGAGTTGAGGTTAGGCTGTGGGGAAGGGAGGATTTGGATTAGGCTGCAGGGAAGGGAGAAGTTTAAGTTGCGGGAAGGGACAGCTTGGTTTAGAGACCGCCGCCGGGGAGGGTTGGGGTTAGGCTGCGGGGGGTGATTTTAGGGTTAGGCTGCAGGATGGGAGAGTTAGGGTTAGGGGGTAAGGGTACCCTTTGTTGGGACTCTGCTTTGGGGTGCTGGTTTTCGGTCATATTGGGGGAGCCATTGGCTTGGGGGAGCCGTTGGCTTGTGGGTGCCAGTGCTGTTGGTGGTTGATGGACAATAACAGGTATTTGCATTCAAGGCTTAGTTAATTTAAATGTTTTGATTATTTCTCTACACTTTTAGTGATAGTTTCTGAGAAGAGAAAGGATCCATCTTTACTATCTATATAGTATTTGCAAGGGTAATGCATGCATTGGTTCTTGTTACTCCAGACAACAGTAACTCCCAATCACCTGACAGTGAAACTGATCGTATTGTTAGTTGTATCTGGTGCGAGGTTCAAGTCTCAGGGTCCAAAAGATAAAAATAATATACCTTCAGTCCTCTGTCTCGAGTTTACAGAAGTTACCCAGAAGAACCCATACAAAAATTAACCATACAAAAGATTTAATGGTATATGGTACATATGATATATTGACATTGAACTATACTTGAACTTAATTCAAAAGTCACCTTACTAGTGCACCTTTGGAGAAATTGTAGATGTTGTTTATCTGAACTGTCAAAAGATCATCCAAGTGGAGCAGCCAAATATACTGTATAAAGATTTTAAAGTTCTCGTAACTTGTTAAAATGTAATTACATTAGCACAAGAGAAGGTTTGTTTAGAATATATATATATATATATATATATATATTCAGTATCTATTTATTGATCGATCTATCTATCTATCTATCTATCTATCTATCTATCTGTATAAATATATATATATATTTATATATATGTGGTAAGTGGTGGTTTATGGCGCTTCACGCTTATTAAGTCAAACTATATAGGTGTTGTTCTTAATAAAGTCAATGCATAAAGTCAGTCCTCCTAAGTGCTGTTCTCTTCTTTCCTTTCAACACTCCCCTTCTCATATGGGGCGTCTGCCGTTCCCCAGGGAGCCTGCTGTTCAAGGCAGGCTTGAATAGGTATCTAAAGTAACGGGTGAGATAAGCGCCCTCTGGTGTAATATGTTAATATCCCTAAAGTGAAATCCCCTTCACCCAGCCAGGTCCCCTGTGTTTTGAGGAGTACCGTGTATGGTGGTAAAGTACGACTCTTTGATTCACAGTCCGTATGGATGTAAACATCAATTCTCTTGGATGGGTTAATTATCCCTCATAATGCAGTCCTCACCAATATGTTGCTGAGCATATACATATAATGAAAAGAGAGCAAGCACAATAGTGTGATACAGTCTTAACAATACAGTTATTGATAAAAGATAGAAAATGCCCGTACATAAAAAAAAATATTTTTTAAAAAGCTTATATGAAGTTCCTTATGCTCAATCTGCAGAATCGGGTAAACAGTCAGTCATACAAGAGAGGATTGTTAGACTGACTGTTTACCCGATCCTGCAGATTGAGCATAAGGAATTTCAGATAACCTTTTTAAAAATCTTTTTTAGGTACAGGCATTCTGTATCTTTTATCAATACATGTATTGTTAAGGCTGTATCACACTCATTGACGTTACTATAATGGGTGCAGTGTGTGCGAGGCACACGGGCCCCCAGGGTCCAGGGGGCCCACCCCGCACACACTGCACCCATTTGTTTAATACTTACCTCTCTGGAGTCCCCCGTCGGAGCCATCCCTTCTCGGCAGCGTAATAGATTTTTGAACACTAGGGGGAACAAACTCTATTACGCCGGCTGAAAACTCCGGAAAGATGGCACGGCAGACATTTTTCCGGAGTTTCGCGCATGCGCATTAGCAAAATCTTTGGGAAAATGGCCGCCGCGCCATGTTCCCGGAGGTTTGCGCATGCGCAATAGAGTCTGTTCTCAGACTCTATTGCCGCTGCAGAGAAGGATGGCACCGCCGGGGGACTACGGAGAGGTAAGTATTAAAACACCTATGCATCAGTCAGAGAGGAGGGGACCCCTGAAGCAGAAGGCTTCACATGGGCCTCCTCCTCTCTTAAAACGCCCCTGATAACACTATTGTGCCTGCTCTCTTTTCATTATATGTATATGCTGAGCAACATATTGGTGAGGACTGAATTCTGAGGAATAATTAACCCATCGTGTCCGAGGGGTTGGGTGTGCCGCTTCCCATGCTAAGAGTCCAGGGTTCGATTCCCAAAGTGCGAATACATGTTTATTTTTTCTGACACTTTATATTTTTGTAATCTATAGTAAGATATCTTCAAATTCAATAGAAGTGTGCACACAGATTTTACATAAATCAAGACAAAGCAGCAGGAGCGTCACATTCCGCTATTTAAAATACACAGCGACTATGGGGATAAGCGAGCTCCATGCGCTGTACGGTACACATACAGTACAGTAGCAGGCCAGACTGAATCACAGAGTGGGTCCACAAAATGGATGCCACTTGTGACCCAGTGCCTCACGGAAGCCCACAGCAACTGTATGGAGCGAGCTACGGTATTGATATTGCAAGAATCAGGGCACTGCTGAAAGAGCGTCTCTATCCACTAGTTGAAATATACTGTATACACAGCAGAAATGAGGTCCCGTAGAATGAGAAATTAATAAAAATAATATTTTTTTCTGACACTTTATTACATTCGTTTTGGTCATCTATTGTAATAGTACCTTCATATTCAATAGAAGCATGCACACATAAATCAGGGCAAAGCTTCATGAGCATCTAATTCTGCTATCTAAAATACACCCGTAGACATATCCATAAATATAAAAATACAGTAGGGTATGCAGACGCAACTACAGTAAGTGTTCGAGCAATACTGTAGTTCATTGACGTTAGAGAATCTGTGCTGTACTGTATGAGAAGGGACACAAGAGCTCATGTCTGCACTTCTTATCAGATATTTATTTACATACTGTATACAGTAGTACTGTGCTGTCAATTTATTGTAACCTGACCTCCCTCCCTTTCTGTTAAATGAGCAGGGGGAAGTGGGATGGGGGTGGGGGGAGGTGTTGGCTAAATACCGTGTTATGCAGAAAGTATTCATTCTCTCATCTGCTGAAGCATCTAATATGAGCATCCAAGTCCCCTAAACAAAAACCAATGGGAAGGGATCACTGCTTACAGTATCATTTACACATGAGCTTGTGCATCTATCATTAGCCATCGTGTACGAGAGGTGAGCTGTGCCGCTTCCCATGCTAAGAGTCCCGGGTTTGATTCCCAACGTGCGAATACATGTTTATTTATTTTTTTACACTTTTTTTTGTAATCTATATTAATATACCTTCACATTCATTGAAAGTGTGTACACAGATTTTACATAAATCAAGACAAAGCTGCAGCAGCATCACATAAAAAAAGGTATGCACACGCCTCATGACAGATACACAAGCTCATGTCTAAATGTACAGTAAGCAGTGATCCCTTGCCATTGGTTATAGATTATGCCCTAATGGCTACGGGACTTGGCCGCTCACATACTGTACTGTATCCCTGACTTCAATGGACCATACTGTACTGTAGCTTAAACTCCTTGTTTTGCATCTGTATACACTATATTTATTAATTGATCATTCTAAGGGACCTCATTGACCATGTGTATTTTAGCTAGGGTATTGAGACGCTCCTTCAGCATTGCCCTGTAACATGCAAAACCTATGCCATCACTGGCTCCATAGCTGACTGCTTCCACGGGTCAAGGCATCACGGTGGCAGTCATTTTGTGAACTTGCAAAGCGATCAAGTCCGGTGTATCGTAATGTGCATAGAGCTCACTTATCCCTATCAACCCTGTGTATTTTAGCTAGGATATTGTGACGCTCCTTCAGCATTACCCTGTAACTTGCAAAATGTATGCCATCGCTCGCTCCATAGCTGAGGGATTACATGAGGCAATGGGTGGTAGACATTTCAATCGAGTCTGGCCTGCTACAGTATTGTATGTATACCGTACAGTGCATAGAGCTCGCTTATCCTCATAGCTGCTGTGTATTTTAGATGCTCCTGTATCTTTTCCCTGCTTTATGTAAAACTTGTGTGCACACTTCTATTGAATGTGAAGGTATAGTACAATAGATACAAAAATAAAAAATTAATACAGTGTCAGGAAAAAATTAACATGCATTCGCACTTTGGGAATCGAACCCAGGACTCTAAGCATGGGAAGTGGCACACTTCACCACTCGGACACGTCATCGCATGACAGATGCATAAGCCCATTGGTTTTGATTATGCTGTAATGGCTACAGGATTTGGATGCTCACATAGCCCTAACATCAATAGACCATACTGTACCTGTAACATGTTCGTTTGCATCTGTATACAGTACTGTACACTACTATTTTTAATGTGATGATTTTGGGACTTTGACGCTCACATATCTTAGTGTCAATGGACTATACTGTGGCTTTATCACGTTTGTTTGCATCTGCATATACTGTACTACTGTATTTGCGTCTGTACTGTAATATACTGTGTGACATACTGTAGCATATTGTAGTGTAATGAGACGCACCAGTAAAGTAGTTCTTGCGCTTTAGTTCAGTATTGTATTTTAATGAAGACCACACGCATGCGCAATTGTGATTTTAAAAAGCGACTAGGCAAGCCTCCTCGCCCCCAGGCATGCTGCGTATGCCCGATCGCAACTAACTCCTCAGCCAGCAAAGATAACTGAGGGATTCTGTCGCACTGATACTGACCTGGAGCGGATAATGACCCAGGTTGACCATGCAAAGTGAAATTTATTTATTTATTACCAGTTATTTATATAGCACACACATATTCTGCAGCGCTTTACAGAGAATATTTGGCCATTCACATCAGTCGCTGCCCCCAGTGGAGCTTACAATCTATATTCCCTATCACTTGTATTTGCACACACATTCACGCTAATGTAAATTTTGTTGGGAGCCAATTAACCTACCAGCAAACTGTATTTTTGGATTGTAGGAGGAAACCCATGCAATTACGGAGAGAATATACAAACTCCACACAGTTTGGGCCATGGTGGGAACCCATGACCTCAGTGCTGTGAGGCAGTAATGCTAACCATTACACCATCCGTACTGCCCGATTGAATGCACACATTCAGGCTTTTGTTCCCATAACTGTTAATATTTAAATGGGGTGGATTGGCGCAGGAGGTTGTACAGTGATAATGTCTTGCTTTGCTTATATGGGGCGGATTCAATTAGCAGCTGTTAATTATTGCTGGTTAATTGATCTGCCACACTGCAGTTAAAGTGGATTTGTGTTCGAGTCTGAGGAGGCTCTATCATAAATCCACGTTGAATGCCCTGATTGCAGGTGCCACAAAGCTGTTGACTTGGAAACTTAAAGCCGGAGGCTACCACCCTTTTCCTGAGGCAGCAAATTACCACATATAATTGAATTTGGCCCTATATATGCTATAACACCCACATTTTACTAGCAATGGAAATTGCTAAAGGGTCACAAACAGTGATGGAAAGGCAAGGTTGTGCAGCTGCATTGCATGTATACTTGTACACATTTTGTTCTGTATTTATGGTGCATTGTTACTAATTTTTAAACACAATTTCCTGTAACAGTAACTTTTTTATGTTAGAATTTCCCCAAGTAACTCATCCATATAAAAGCAACATTAACAGAAGCAATAAAGTAGTAATCAGATGTTTCCTAATTCTTAATCAGTGGTTTCCACAATTTCCAACTTCCATAATTGTACACTTAACAGAAACCTATTGTCTTAACATCGGCCTACATTTGATACAGTGCCTGCAAACAAGGAAAATGCAGGCTTTCTAGTGGGGTTTTACGATAATCAATAGGGAAAAAGGGGGAGGGGAATACCCTCTGCACAAGTAAAATGTCAATATGTTTTCTTTTTAAATATAATGAGAACCCCAAAAAATACACGTGCTCTGGTTACTATACCTATTACTGTATTGGGGGTGCTGCCACAGACAATAAGATTGAGAGTCCCTTTTTTTGCTCTAGTGGGGTTTTACGAATGCTTGATTTTTGAACAAAACAACATTATGCCACTAACTGCAATATTAATAGAAGTAGAAAAGTACAATGTGTATATACAGTATGTAATAAAAAAAAATCATGTTAAAGGAAAAAAGTTGAGGTACAAGGTAATATTAGCTTTCTTTAAATAAATCCATCTTGGTCATCTTGTCAGATGAATACATACTGCAAGTTAGTATTCTGTAACTGTCAAAATGTATTTCTAGCCTTTTCTGCCATACTGTACAACTAAAATTAAACAAAAGTTTCTCACAAATTGTCACTTATCATTCCCATCAGCCAAGAGCTACAGAAGAGAACAGGTAACTTATTTTTTTCAGCATTTTCCCTCCTAAAATAGCAGAATAATATGAGAGACAAAACATAAGTAAGAACAAAACAGCAGCCATTTTGTTGAAGCCAAACTTTAAACATAAAAACAGAAAAATAACCACACAAATGATTGTTGAATAGTTAGGTGGGAATAGGGAGACAATCTGGGCAAGGGCAAATACCCTCAAGTTTTTCCATGACAAGGGAAAAAAGAGTACTGAAAACTTTGATGAAGGCAAATACATATACAACAACTTTCTAAAGCAATATGCACCCCTCTTTCAAAATAGGTGACCCCATTAAAGTCTCTGCCTGATGATCAGTGTGATCACCAGACATTAACCTTACACTACAGACAAACCATGGAGTTGAGGGATAGGGGAAGGTCTCCCCCCAATCTGGCATCCAAAATATCAGGGGCACCCACAATTGAAAGAGTGGGATCCCGTCTTCCCAACTACTTTTGTGTGGTAATTACATGTGATCACAGGACAATGTTACCCTGCACTATACATTTTTGGTATATGGGGGGATGGCATTAAGTGCCCTCTCACCCCTGCAGTGTCACAAGAAATTTTGTGGACACCCGTATTTGAAAAGGGGAGTCTGACCATTCAAATTATATGGCCCACTTGTAGTTATTGTCTGGTGATCATCCGCGGTACAGAAATAAACATTTTTCATATATGGTTGAGCAGGGACTGCCGATATAATTACACCTTTAAATGTGGGGTCACTCACATATATAACAGGGGAGTCCTCGCTTTAAAATGATGTGGCCCCCTGACCAACTATTCTCTGGCGATAACCTGTCATCACTAGACAATATCACCAAGCGCTATGAAAGAAGAAGGGAACATTTTGCCCTATCTCCCCCATACTGGCCCGCACACACATGGGGCAATTTATCTTAAAAGAGTGGAGTCTCCACCTAGAAATGATGTGCCCCCTAAGCAGTTACTGTCTGCTGGTTCCTCATTTACAGTAATGCGGTAGGTTGTCTAGTTTATAATATGGTAGGCCTTGTTGGGCTACCATATTCTTCCTAAGCATAGGGCTACCATATTCTTCCTATGCATAGGAAGCATTTAAATGAAGACACTGAAAATTTGAAAACAAATAGATGGGAACTCCTGAGTGAGATTTTTTAGAACATTTCCATGTGAGAGTTGAGCCCTCACTCTTGTTACCAACAGCTTGTCCACATTATCTTCTTTGTCTTAAAATGTCTAGGTAAGCCATTTAAGGAAGAACCTTAGCAGTGATCAAAAGGCCCAGTTCTCTCTCAGCCCTCAGTTTGCGATTCTCCAGCCTGCTCCCCTGGTGACTCCATGTTCTGGCCCATGGCCTACCCAACTATTCTCTAGTCTGCTCCTTGTACTTAGCCTTCTCAAATACTGTACATGCTACCGGATGAAGCAAATTCCAAATCACCTTGTGAAAGCCACAAGTGCATTTACACTCGGAATCTCTGCACTGGGTAGCACCAATCCTAGTTGGCATAACCAAATCCACTAAATTCCTGAGGTCTTGTGATATTTTCCATACTACAACAATAACTTCCTCAGAATAGGAAATATTACCCATATTTTTACTCAAATATTTTATTTTATGTGCACCAAATACATTTCCTAGCTATAATATGTGTCCTATAACTAAAACCTTCTGTGGTACATTTCTATAAATCACTGTTAAAATTACATGCGTCACCTATAGTGGCTATTAAATGTAATGTATTCACAAACTTTCCATTTTTCAAAGTTTATTGTCTTACATTACAAAATAAAATTTGTACTACAGTATATTATTTAGACACTTTTAGCATTAATCACAAAACACAAAACTATCTGTATTATCAAGTAATAAAAAACAAGGCCAATGTATTTTTTTTTATTAACAACACATAAAAAGTAAAGATAAATTGATTGCATATCTATTCACCCCTTTGCTGAGATATGCATAAATAAACCTTTGTGCTGTCAGTTGTTTTAACATTTCAAATAAGTAATTTATTAGAGTCTGTGTAAGATGATAGTGTTGTACAGTAAATACACCTGTCTGTGAGAGGCCCCGCAGCTGGTTAGGGCATTTCCAAACAAAAACTTCCTTGTGAACATCTAATAACATGAAAACCAATAAAGATTATTAAAACCACCAATAGAAGGGAAGCATATAAACAGAGATTCCTTAGATAACTGTAACATGATAGGAAAAAGTAAAGAATATGGGGTCTATTTACTAAGCCTTGGAGAGAGATAAAGTACCAACCAAACAGCTCCTTTTATTTTTCAAACTCAGCTTGTAACATGGCAGTTAGCAGCTGATTGGCTGGTACTTTTTCACTCCACCCTTTATCTCTCTCCAAGGCTTAGTAAATAGACCCCAGTGTCACAAATATGCATTTGTTAAGAACGGACTGTCTTCCAAAACAGAACATTAATTTCCATGAGTCCTGTGGTGACTGATACAGAGTTACAGAGTCTGATTCAGAGGATGATGCATTTGTGCCATTGGACGCAAGCGGCAATACCGGTGAACATTCGTAAGAGATAACAGTAGGGTGGCTATTCAGATGCGGGCATGTATTGGCCATTGAATACAGGTTCCAATGGACAATCTGCACCTCCATCGGGCTGCTCCAATGTTCAGTGGTGCAACCGATGTACGTCCAATGGTGTGACATTTTACCAAAGTGGCTGATTACCTCTGCAACCAGTGGATATCTCTGTACAGATTCCATCAGCTGCGGCGTTAGTGTAAAGGCGCAGACGTGCTGCACAAACAGACGCAGTCACGCCTGTACAGTCCACAAATCTGCTCTTTATGGGAGAATGTCACAAAAATACATAGTTAAAAAAATAAAAATATTACATTAAAAATCACCCTGAGTTCAATCTAATAAGGACTAAATAAGGAATAAATCACTGACGTAATTGCAGCTACAGTAAGGATGCTTCTATCCAGTATTAAAAAAGTTGATGAACATTTATGTAAATAATTATTGTCTGACTTTCATCCACTGGTGTAAGACAGTAAATTGTGAAAATGTAAAAGATGTTTTATATCTACTGTACTCAATGTAGGAAGCCTTTCTGTGGAGCCTACACCATATACTGTCAGGGCTGGATTAAGCCTTTGGGGTGCCCAGGGCACTTTAGACAGGTTGGCCCCCAGTGGAAGGGGTGGGGGCTGTATATAAAGGCACCCACACACTGAGCAATTTTACTGCCAATTTGGACGAAAACAATAAATCGTAACACTCTACCGTTCACAAAAGTGCAAATTGTATGTTCTCTTCTAACGATAACGATCCGGTGCGCATCCCCGCAGCTCCTATGATGTATACTCTGATCTTACCTGCTGCAGTCAAGATCTGCCAATGTCTTTAGAGATTGTATGATAAATCATTTGTTAAATACCACTACTTTGCAAAATCGTGAATCGGGGGCTGCCAGGGAGGTTTCGGGGGGAGTTCAAGTTAAATCGCAAACGATATTGCATCGTTTGTGAATCACTCAGTGTGTAGGCACCATAAGATTTTGCTAACATCCCAACATGACCCATTCCAAGAGGGACAAAATGCTCTTTACATGGACTTCCCTCTTAATATATTATTGTAGTCACCTGTGTTGAACTATTTAATTGATAAGAAAGGTGTTTCAACACAGGTGATTGCAATCATAACTTAAGATGAAGTCCAGGTAGAGAGCATTTTGTCCCTCCTGGAATGGGTAACGGTGGGAGGTATGGCTTGTGTACATTAAATTTAGCCCAATGGTGTATATTAGATTTAAACTAAACACCTAACTGAAAGACAACTATTTTATAAAATGTTCTTGTAGTGGAACAAAGACAACTTAAACAACCTTAAAATACGCATAGATAAATTAAATCTATAATCAAAAATAGCAGCAGCCTCTGTACTACTTACACACTGGGACAGGACTCAGGAGGACTCTGTGTGTGTGTCTCTCTCTATCTATCTCTAGACCCTCATTATATAACAGGTTACACAGGATTCAGACATCAGGTGTGGAGAGAGCTGTAAGTGACACAGGGATCCCACCCTGTGTCAGTTACAGCTTTATCCACCCTCCTATCACTCTTCTGGTTGGGAAGCTCCATCAATAGTTAATGAAATCTGATACTCTTGTGTCTCTGCCTGCACTGCATACTGTCCTGCTCGCATTCTGGCTGTGTGATTCTGCTGCTGCATAAGAGGGAAAGCTAGTGATGTCAGTGTGCTCTGGCCGGGGGGCCCCCTGACAGGGGGGCCTGGGGTACAGTTTGCCCTGCAACCCCCCATTCCTTAATCTGGCTATGTATACTGTACTATAGCAGAAATAGAGTCACCTCATATCAATGCGTATGTATGAATTTGCATTGTGGTTGACAAACTTTCTCAGTTCACTGCGTACTTAGTGTCACAGGAATATTTTCACAGCACTTCTGGGACAAAAGGCATACTTAATTAGCGGATACACCCTGGGTTACCAGGCAGGAAAATCTTGGTCATTCTTGCTGGCACCACATATAGGTGCAAGCAAAAATGACTTAGGTGTTTCTGTCATAATAACCTTCTATATGTGCTGCCGCAGCTTATACTTTATTGAATATTGCTCCAAAAGTTCCCATGGAGATGTTTAGTTAAAATGATTACATTCTGAAAATTGTGCTTACCTGCCATATCAAAGTTCAGTTATGGGGTGGTGGAAACAGTTGCGCTTCTGAATGTACACATCAATTCTGATCGGCAGCCACCAGCACTGGTTTTGCCAATCACATTGAGCAAAAGTGGTAGAAGTAAAGACATGAAGATGGGAAAAATGAAAAAGTGGAAGATAATGCTGAAAAGGGTGAAAAGCAACTGAAAAGTGCTTTATGGGAGAAGACTGGAGAAAAAGTAGGGGTAATAGATGGGATGTGGAGACAATGGGAGACATACATAAAGCGGTCTATTCATGTAGCAGTGGAAAAAATGGAGAAGTGAGCCAGTGGAGAAGTTGCCCATGGCAACCAATCAGTGTTGAGGTAACATTTATAAAGTGCATTCTATAAAATTATATGTAGCAGCTGATTGGTTGTCATGGGCAACTTCTCCACTTGCACACTACTCCAAACTTTTCATTGTTTGTTTCATGAATAGACCCAAGTGAGAAAGGACAGAGAGGCACACACTCTGAGATCTAGAACAGGTACTCCTACAGAGAGACAGGTACAGTTTACAGACCAACTAATACAAATTCAGGTGAAAAACACATACAGGGGAAGCAAAACATAGATGATGGGACAAATATGTGGAGAGAGGAAGAATGGAGTCAGGTGTCGGCAGAGGAGGACAGGGGACCCTACTTTCTTTGAGGTCTTCTGCTGGCCTCTGTGTGGGGGAAGTAGCACAGAGAAGGAGCATGGATTGGAAGTGCAGGATAGGGTGGGGTCTCCTTTCTTTGCGTTGCCTTGCAGAAATTTTTGAGTTATTGGACATAGAGGTTGGAAAAATCTTGATGCTTCTTGATGGGGCTGCTTCTTAAAAAAAATGAATTCATTATAGACGTGTTTCTTTTTTATTTAGTTCTCAGTCTATAACCTTTACTTTGATTCAGTGGGGATTCATTTTTTAGATTACTTGGATCCAAATCTGGGTTTCATATACAAAATTCTGTATGTATTTTCTTGTTTTGGGTCTAGCAACTAAACAGTCATACTGTATTTAAATTCTATCTCCATTATATTGGCTGCAACATGCATCTTACAGCTTAGACCTACAAATACTTCTTACTCTGCCATGTGTCTTTATATGTCAGCTTGGACCTACAAATACTTCTTACTCTACCATGTGTCTTTATATGTCATCCTAGACTAGTTTATATTTTGTAGAACTTTGCACTGGCCAAGAGGAGGTCTGTGGGACAGATTTATCCATAGTTTTGGGGAGACTATTTGCAGAGCCTGATTATACTGTATATATGTGATAAAAGGGTGGAGAGGGTCAATTTAGTGGCGTCCCATGTTGTATGGCTGTATTCTCACTCTTCAGCTGATGGTCTTCAGATGTTATTGAGGTCTTTTTTTATACTGACCCATTTTACTTAGATTTGGAATTGCTTTTTCAAGCACACTGAGCAATTTCATAAAGATTTACACACACAAATTAACCACATATACAGTATTATAATCTTATTGTCCCCTGTTCTCATTAATTGAAGCCATACATTAGGATTAAGTGAAGCACTAATAAAGAAAACTTTCTTTCATTTAATGAAGGGGTGGTTGTAATTTGGAAGGAATCAATATGATTGTGACATTTCACAATGTTATTGACTGAATGAACACAGAAACAATGTATTGAGCTTGTAGACTAATGTTGTTTTCTCCAAAGATGGTGGTGTAGCTGTGTTACAGAATGAATGGGGAACCATATACAGGTTGAGTATCCCATATCCATATATTCCGAAATACGGAATATTCCGAAATACAGACTTTTTTGAGTGAGAGTGAGATAGTGAAACATTTGTTTTTTGATGGCTCAATGTACACAAACTTTGTTTAATACACAAAGTTATTAATAATATTGTATTAACTGACCTTCAGGCTGTGTATATAAGGTGTATATGAAACATAAATGAATTGTGTGATTGTAGACACACTTTGTTTAATGCACAAAGTTATAAAAAATATTGGCTAAAATTACTTTCAGGCTGTGTGTATAAGGTGTATATGTAACATAAATGCATTCTGTGCTTAGATTTAGGTCCCATCACCATGATATCTCATTATGGTATGCAATTATTCCAAAATACGGAAAAATCCCCTATCCAAAATACCTCTGGTCCCAAGCATTTTGGATAAGGGATACTCAACCTGTATTACAATATCTGCGGTAAAAATCGTTTCACAAGCAGTTCAATATAGTAAATGGGAAATGCAGTAGGGACTGAGTGAATATCAGTGATGTGCGGTGAGGTGAATGGCTGGGGAGGCACACATGGGAGTGGGTCTGAGTACTGGGAGCCTGTCTCTCCCCTTACTCACTGTAACTCTCCCCTCACTACTCTAAACTTCAGTGTCCATTGATTTTCTTACCTGCATATCTGTGTCTTCTCTTGCTGCTGCTGTCATTGAGCTCTGACTACAGTGCACCTCCTGGTCACATGACACATCCAAGTGTCCATCAGTGCTCAAGGCACAACCCCCCCTCCCCCCATTCCACAGTGAAGCTCTCTTTCTGTGCAATATTACTGGCTGTGGTGTGGCCCCGCACCATGCTCTGCAAACCGTGTCTGGCTATCAGAGGTGAGGCTGACTGCCTAGCCTCTCGTCTCTCCATTCCAGGAAACTCAACAGATTTGGCCAGTTTTATTACAATAAACAAAGAAGCTGTTTATAAGTTATAAATATCTTCTTTTTATTATTCCAATTGTTATATTGAACTCTGGAACATGACAGTGAGTAAGACAGGGGAGGCCTTACCATGATTGTACGTCCCTGGTTGCTGCTGAGGGCAAAAAGCTTATGTAAGGTGAGCTGCCAGCTGTTTGAACCTACAGGTATATTCAGTGCAGGTTACCCCACAGCTGCCGTGTAGTAGTTGACAGGCCCATTCTTTGATGTAGCGTGTCCGATGGTTTCTATCTACAGTACAGTTTGAAGTTTAGACATGGTTTGTTTGAAATTCAGGATGTAGACAGAAGCATGCTATACTTATAGCAATGCTGGTTGATTTTGCAGATTCCGCCAAGATTCTCAATCTTTGATGAAAAAGAAGAAAAAACAGATATTATCAGTTTCTTTCATCTCCAAGTTTAATAATTCAGCAAAGACGGTAGCTACAGTATAATCATTAAGAACAACTATCCTTTACTCTTATTGGATCTTTTACTTAAGGAAAACCTTGATAACAAACCTTCTCTCATTTTTATAAAGGCGAAGAATCTGAAAAACCATCTGGTACCTAGTCAGTTTGTAACAAGGTCCCCACAAACTACTCTTGAGTAATATCCCAAACCTTGTGGCAGCTTTTGCTGTAATCACACAAGATGCAGCACTTGCCAGTTTATACAGAAAGAGGTTCAATACACGGTGACCAAGGTAACGTATCAACTGACCACTTGTGTAATCTGCTTCTGTGAAAGTGGTTTCCAATACGTGGGCTGAACCATTCGTCCACTGAAGCAAAGCTTCCTTGAACACTACCGGAAAATCTACAATAAGACCATCTCTCACAGTGTCCCTCGTTATTTCATGAACACACATTATAGATACCCATCTGGACTGAAATGATGGGGTTTAGAACTGTGAGGGACCACACTTTAAGCCCTGACTTTTTTGGAAGACCCCTGCGCTGTAACTCTTGGCACAGCTAATTCTGTCCGGTGGGGATGGTAAAGAAATGTAGAGTATGCAGGTTAAAACTCCGATGTGGCAGCCATCCCTCAGTTCAACCAAGAACAATGGCTGGTCATACTTTTTATTAGCAGAGTATCACACCTTTGGTGATGCCATCTGAGTCCTTGCTGATTGATTGGCTGATTCGTTAAGTAATGAGGAGACCTTCCATGACTTGCTCTTATTACTTAAAACTCACATTTACATATTTTGACATAAGTTCCCCCCCAAGAGGTAGATCTAAAATATGGGGTGTTCATATTACTCTCAGATATTTTAACAACCATATGATAGTAAATATCTTGTGTTTGTGTAGTGGTATAGTGGAGAGGTTTTATACCTTGGAAACAATGTTTCTTAGAGATTTGCCGATCGCACCGCACCTGCAAACCCACCTCAGCTATGTGTCATATTATTTTTTATTCACTCCACTATTAGGAACATATAATTGTATAAACCATATCCCCTTTGATGTTCCCTTAATCTAATGTAGTGTAGTCACCTTTTGTGGATGTCTCAATACACATGTGGCCTGACTTGTTTAGTGCTTCATTTGTGAGTGGGAACAGAGACAACGGACTGGCCTGTCAGGTGAGTTGCATCTTCCTATAAATTCAGTTACCTTTGTTGTAAAGACCTGACATCACCCAAAGGCCTGTGGCTGTTTATTATATAGCTAAAAAAAAAGCCTGCAGCCTAAATCCATCAGTCAATTGACAAGTGTGAGGTAGCTTTCTAACTCAGATGTAAATGAAACATAACTTGCAAGGCCCTAATATTTAGAATCTCTTCTTAATATCTATGTTATTCACAAGAACATATAGCACAGGCCAACTGAGTAGAAGACAGGTTTAAGAGATTCCGCATGGTAGAGGCACACTTGATCCATGTTGTGAGCATTTTCTTTCCAGAGGGGCTCAATGAAACAGTGGACCTTGAGTTCCTCTATACTGTATTCCCCTTGAGGAACCCCTTTCAGATCTCCCCTCCATTCCCTTCTTATCTTGCTATTATATCTATCTTTAAGGTGTGACTAGATATCACATAGTTGTAAATGTTATTATAACATCTGAATTATTTAACATTATCTAGAGTTCTATTATTTGTTTGTTTTTCTAGCATTTTTATCTATGGGAGAATTTGTTTATGATTGACAAGTGTCTAAACATAATCTCTACCACCTAGATATCTTTATATATTGTATTATATATCCATTCTTCATTAACAGTATTTGATTACTGCATATATTGTGAGTGTATGATTTCCCTATGGTTAAATAAACACACATAGGTATCTCTGTTTATTCTCCTACATATTTTTGCTATTTTGGTTATCACAAAAGGCATTTATGTTTTTAATTGTTTTATTTTTGCTTCTAACACCTAATGGTTATATGATATTTTAAAAAAATTCATACCTTAATACAAACATAATTGTATTTTTGCTGTTTCTATTATTCATAATTTATGTAATTCTTTATGTATTTAATATACTTTTAATATTATTTATATATATTGTTTCTTATACAAATGTAGCCATGCTTATCTTATTGCAATGCGGTATGTTGCATCATGGCATGCTGCATGGCATATTAGGAATAAATGGAGCAATCGCTGGCTGCGAATAATCGCAGCCTGAGAAGCCATGCAGCAAGCCGTGTTGCAGTATGCTGCATCACAGCCAGGGCCAGTTCTAGACCTTGTGGTGCCCAGGGCCGGTTCTAGACCTTGTGGCCCCCCTCGACAGGCAAAACAGGGATACTGTGCGCCATAGGCGTGCTTCAAAAAATAGGGAAAGGGCGTGGCCACAGTTATACCCCCTGTAGTTGTGCCCCCTGTAGCTGTGCCCTCAGTAGTTGTGCCCCCAGTAGAGTTGTGCCCTCAGTAGTTATGCCCCCTGTAGCTTTGCCCCCTGTAGCTGTGCCCTCAGTAGTTGTGTCCCCTGTAGCTTTGCTCCCAGTAGTTTTGACCCCTGTAGCAGTGCCGTCAGTAGTTGTGCCCCCTGTAGAAGTGCCCCTGTAGTTATGCTCCTAGTAGCGCCGCTTACAAAAAAAAATACTCACCAGCCCCGCTCCTGCTTCCCGACCGCTGCTGCTGTCCTCCGTTTCCGGCCTCCGCTCCTCGGATCTATGGGAGAGACGTCCCGTAGCGCCACACAGACACTAGAGGTCAATTATGACTTCTAGCGTCTGCGGCCGCTCCCACAATGCCGCGCAGCGCACAGCAGCATGTGGGAGTATGTGGGAGGTCAGGGAGCATGTGGGAGGCAGCAGCGGCAGCGCCCTCAGGACTGTGGCGGCCTGGGCAAAAAGCCTGCTTGCCCATGGCAAGAGCCGCTCGTGATCACAGCACAGATGAGCATGGCTACATCTGTATATTGGATATTTATCTTATTATTTATTAAATCTATAATGCTTTCTACAAACTTTATGTTTGCGCATATATTATGTATGTCGCTTAGAAAGAAAAAATCCTTCACAAAACTTTTATACAGTGTTTTATTTAAGGCACAAAACCAAATCAAATACTGTTCAATAGAGGTTTATGGGGAGATTTATGAAAGGCTGGAGAGAGATAAAATACCAACCAATCAGCTCCTGTCATTTTTCAAGCACAGCCTGAAAAATGTCATTTAGAAGCTGATTGGTTGGTACTAGAGATGAGTGGGTTCGGTTCCTCGGGATCCGAACCCCCCCCCCCCGAACTTTACCCATTTTACACGGTTCCGACGCAGCCTCGGATCTTCCCGCCTTGCTCGGTTAACCAGAACGCGCCCGAACGTCATCATCCCGCTGTCGGATTCTCGCGAGATTCGTATTCTATATAAGGAGCCGCGCGTTGCCGCCATTTTTACTCGTGCATTGGAGATTGAACAGAGAGGACGTGGCAGCGTTCTCTCCCTGAAAAGCTCCGTAATCTGTGCTCAGTGTGCTGCAAATATGTGTGCTCAGTGTGCTGCAAATAATCTGTGCTCAGTGTGCTGAAAATATCTACCTTCTCTACCTGAAAACGCTCCATATCTGTGCTCAGTGTGCTGCAAATATCTGATCAGTGTGCTGCATTGTGGGGACTGGGGACCACCAGTATAAGTACATACATGATGTGTCCATTCACTGGTACCTGGTGACAGAACGTATACTGGATTCCCTCACAATGTAACTTTATATCTGTCACCTATATACATGATGTGGTCATTCACTGGTACCTGGTGACAGAACGTATACTGGATTCCCCCACAATGTAACTTTATATCTGTCACCTATATACATGATGTGGTCATTCACTGGTACCTGGTGACAGAACGTATTCTGGATTCCCTCACAATGTAACATTATATCTGTCACCTATATACATGATGTGGTCATTCACTGGTACCTGGTGACAGAACGTATACTGGATTCGCCCACAATGTAACTTTATATCTGTCACCTATATACATGATGTGGCCATTCACTGGTACCTGGTGACAGAACGTATACTGGATTCCCCCACAATGTAACTTTATATCTGTCACCTATATACATGATGTGGCCATTCACTGGTACCTGGTGACAGAACGTATACTGGATTCCCCCACAATGTAACTTTATATCTGTCATCTATATAATAATTATAGTAGTACAGTACAGTAGGCCATTGCTGTATCTTGCAGCTCTGTGTCACTGCAAGTATCCATTCCATATCTGTGCGGCATTTTTGTGAGCAGTATATATAGGGTTCACTACGGCTGGCCGGCGGTCGGGCTCCCGGCGACCAGCATCCCGGCGCCGGGAGCCCGACCGCCGGCTTACCGACAGCTTGGCGAGCGCAAATGAGCCCCTTGCGGGCTCGCTGCGCTCGCCACGCTACGGGCACGGTGGCGCGCTTCGCGCGCCACACTATTTTATTCTCCCTCTATGGGGGTCGTGGACCCCCACGAGGGAAAATAATTGTCGGTATGCCGGCTGTCGGGCTCCCGGCGCCGGTATACTGAGCGCCGGGAGCCCGACCGCCGGCAAACAGAAGACCACCCGTATATATAGTATTACAGTGCAGCATTTTGGTGACTAACAGTATATAGTTGTACAGTAGGCCATTGCTGTATCTTGCTGCTCTGTGTCACTGCAAGTATCCATCCATTCCATTTTCTTCCAGGGATTTGGACCAATAATACCATTGATTAGAACGAATAATTCCAGTGATTTTGTCATTTTCTTCCAGTGATTTGGACCAATAATACCATTGATTAGAACGAATAATTCCAGTGATTTTGTCATTTTCTTCCAGTGATTTGGACCAATAATACCATTGATTAGAACGAATAATTCCAGTGATTTTGTCATTTTCTTCCAGTGATTTGGACCAATAATACCATTGATGAGAACGAATAATTCCTGTGATATTGAGGTGTTTGTGTCTCTTAGCTTAGCCGTCCAGTGACCACAGTGCACCTCTTTTTCTCTTTTCTTTGTATCGTGTGCTGTTTGGGGCCAATTTTTTTAAGTGCCATCCTGTCTGACACTGCAGTGCCACTCCTAGATGGGCCAGGTGTTTGTGCTGCCCTCTAGGGTCGCTTTGCTTAGTCATCCAGCGACCTTGGTGCAAATTTTAGGACTAAAAATAGTATTGTGAGGTGTGAGGTGTTCAGAATAGACTGGAAATGAGTGGAAATTGTGGTTATTGAGGTTAATAATACTATAGGATCAAAATTACCACCAAATTCTATGATTTAAGCTGTTTTTGAGGGTTTTTTGAAAAAAAACACCCGAATCCAAAACACACCCGAATCCGACAATAAATTTTCAGGGAGGTTTTGCCAAAACGCGTCCGAATCCAAAACACGGCCGCGGAACCAAATCCAAAACCAAAACACAAAACCCGAAAAATTTTCAGTGCACATCTCTAGTTGGTACTAGTGATGAGCGGGTTCGGTTCCTCGGAATCCGAACCCCCCCGAACTTCAGCCTTTTTACACGGGTCCGAGGCAGGTTCGAACCTTCCCGCCTTGCTCGGCTAACCCGAGCGCGCCCGAACGTCATCATCCCGCTGTCGGATTCTCGCGAGGCTCGGATTCTATATAAGGAGCCGCGCGTCGCCGCCATTTTCACACGTGCATTGAGATTGATAGGGAGAGGACGTGGCTGGCGTCCTCTCCGTTTATAGAGAAGAGAGTAGAGAGTTAGAGACACTATTTAGTATTTACTAATTTTGGGGAGCATATTAGGACTGGAGTACTACTACTTGCTGATAGTGTGACCATTGACCACCAGTTTAATTAATCCGTTCTCTGCCTGAAAAAAAACGATACACAGTGTGACACAGTCACATACCATATCTGTGCTCAGCCTCAGTGTGCTGCATCATCATATGTAATACTGTATATCTGACTGTGCTGAGTGCTCACTGCTCACACAGCTTAATTGTGGGGGAGACTGGGGAGCAGTTAGAGCAGGAGTACATAAATAATATATTTTAAGTACAGTGCACACTTTTGCTGCCAGAGTGCCACACTGCCAGTGTGACTGACCAGTGACCACACTGACCACCAGTATATTGTGATTGTCTGCTTAGGACAGAGTACTACTTGCTGATAGTGTGACCAGTGACCAGTGACCACCACCAGTTTAATTAATCCGTTCTCTGCCTGAAAAAAAAACGATACACAGTGTGACACAGTCACATACCATATCTGTGCTCAGCCCAGTGTGCTGCATCATATGTAATACTGTATATCATTATCTGACTGTGCTGAGTGCTCACTGCTCACACAGCTTAATTGTGGGGGAGACTGGGGAGCAGTTATAGCAGGAGTACATATTTTAAGTACAGTGCACACTTTTGCTGCCAGAGTGCCACTGCCAGTGTGACTGACCAGTGACCACTGACCACCAGTATATTGTGATTGTCTGCTGACCACCAGTATATTGTGATTGTCTGCCTGAAAAAGTTAAACACTCGTTGTGTGGTGTTTTTATAAACGCATTCTGCAGACAGTGTCCACTGTCCAGCAGGTCCGTCATTACATAATATATACCTGTCCGGCTGCAGTACTAGTGTGATATATATATATATATTTTAATTTTCTCTCATTATCATCCAGTCTATATTAGCAGCAGACACAGTACGGTAGTCCACGGCTGTAGCTACCTCTGTGTCGGCAGTCGCTCGTCCATCCATAATTGTATACCACCTACCCGTGGTTTTTTTTTCTATCTTCTTGATACTAGTAGCTTACTTTAGGAGTCTGCAGTGCTGACAGACAGTGTCCAGCAGGTCCGTCATTACATAATATATATACCTGTCCGGCTGCAGTACTAGTGTGATATATATATATATTTTAATTTTATCTCATTATCATCCAGTCTATATTAGCAGCAGACACAGTACGGTAGTCCACGGCTGTAGCTACCTCTGTGTCGGCAGTCGCTCGTCCATCCATAAGTATACTAGTATCCATCCATCTCCATTGTTTACCTGAGGTGCCTTTTAGTTGTGCCTATTAAAATATGGAGAACAAAAATGTTGAGGTTCCAAAAATAGGGAAAGATCAAGATCGACTTCCACCTCGTGCTGAAGCTGCTGCCACTAGTCATGGCCGAGACGATGAAATTCCATCAACGTCGTCTGCCAAGGCCGATGCCCAATGTCATAGTACAGAGCATGTAAAATCCAAAACACCAAATATCAGTAAAAAAAGGACTCAAAAATCTAAAATAAAATTGTCGGAGGAGAAGCGTAAACTTGCCAATATGCCATTTACCACACGGAGTGGCAAGGAACGGCTGAGGCCCTGGCCTATGTTCATGGCTAGTGGTTCAGCTTCACATGAGGATGGAAGCACTCAGCCTCTCGCTAGAAAAATGAAAAGACTCAAGCTGGCAAAAGCACAGCAAAGAACTGTGCGTTCTTCGAAATCCCAAATCCACAAGGAGAGTCCAATTGTGTCGGTTGCGATGCCTGACCTTCCCAACACTGGACGTGAAGAGCATGCGCCTTCCACCATTTGCACGCCCCCTGCAAGTGCTGGAAGGAGCACCTGCAGTCCAGTTCCTGATAGTCAGATTGAAGATGTCAGTGTTGAAGTACACCAGGATGAGGAGGATATGGGTGTTGCTGGCGCTGGGGAGGAAATTGACAAGGAGGATTCTGATGGTGAGGTGGTTTGTTTAAGTCAGGCACCCGGGGAGACACCTGTTGTCCGTGGGAGGAATAGGGCCATTGACATGCCTGGTGAAAATACCAAAAAAATCAGCTCTTCGGTGGGGAAGTATTTCAACAGAAATGCGGACAACATTTGTCAAGCCGTGTGTTGCCTTTGTCAAGCTGTAATAAGTAGGGGTAAGGACGTTAACCACCTCGGAACATCCTCCCTTATACGTCACCTGCAGCGCATTCATAATAAGTCAGTGACAAGTTCAAAAACTTTGGGCGACAGCGGAAGCAGTCCACTGACCAGTAAATCCCTTCCTCTTGTAACCAAGCTCACGCAAACCACCCCACCAACTCCCTCAGTGTCAATTTCCTCCTTCCCCAGGAATGCCAATAGTCCTGCAGGCCATGTCACTGGCAATTCTGACGAGTCCTCTCCTGCCTGGGATTCCTCCGATGCATCCTTGCGTGTAACGCCTACTGCTGCTGGCGCTGCTGTTGTTGCTGCTGGGAGTCGATGGTCATTCCAGAGGGGAAGTCGTAAGACCACTTTTACTACTTCCACCAAGCAATTGACTGTCCAACAGTCCTTTGCGAGGAAGATGAAATATCACAGCAGTCATCCTGCTGCAAAGCGGATAACTGAGGCCTTGGCATCCTGGGTGGTGAGAAACGTGGTTCCGGTATCCATCATTACTGCAGAGCCAACTAGAGACTTGTTGGAGGTACTGTATCCCCGGTACCAAATACCATCTAGGTTCCATTTCTTTAGGCAGGCGATACCGAAAATGTACACAGACCTCAGAAAAAGAGTCACCAGTGTCCTAAAAAATGCAGCTGTACCCAATGTCCACTTAACCACGGACATGTGGACAAGTGGAGCAGGGCAGGGTCAGGACTATATGACTGTGACAGCCCACTGGGTAGATGTATGGACTCCTGCCGCAAGAACAGCAGCGGCGGCACCAGTAGCAGCATCTCGCAAACGCCAACTCTTTCCTAGGCAGGCTACGCTTTGTATCACCGGTTTCCAGAATACGCACACAGCTGAAAACCTTTTACGGCAACTGAGGAAGATCATCGCGGAATGGCTTACCCCAATTGGACTCTCCTGTGGATTTGTGGCATCGGACAACGCCAGCAATATTGTGTGTGCATTAAATATGGGCAAATTCCAGCACGTCCCATGTTTTGCACATACCTTGAATTTGGTGGTGCAGAATTATTTAAAAAACGAGAGGGGCGTGCAAGAGATGCTGTCGGTGGCCAGAAGAATTGCGGGACACTTTCGGCGTACAGGCACCACGTACAGAAGACTGGAGCACCACCAAAAACGCCTGAACCTGCCCTGCCATCATCTGAAGCAAGAAGTGGTAACGAGGTGGAATTCAACCCTATATATGCTTCAGAGGTTGGAGGAGCAGCAAAAGGCCATTCAAGCCTATACAATTGAGCACGATATAGGAGGTGGAATGCACCTGTCTCAAGCGCAGTGGAGAATTATTTCAACGTTGTGCAAGGTTCTGCTGCCCTTTGAACTTGCCACACGTGAAGTCAGTTCAGACACTGCCAGCCTGAGTCAGGTCATTCCCCTCATCAGGCTTTTGCAGAAGAAGCTGGAGACATTGAAGGAGGAGCTAACACAGAGCGATTCCGCTAGGCATGTGGGACTTGTGGATGGAGCCCTTAATTCGCTTAACAAGGATTCACGGGTGGTCAATCTGTTGAAATCAGAGCACTACATTTTGGCCACCGTGCTCGATCCTAGATTTAAAACCTACCTTGGATCTCTCTTTCCGGCAGACACAAGTCTGCTGGGGTTCAAAGACCTGCTGGTGAGAAAATTGTCAAGTCAAGCGGAACGCGACCTGTCAACATCTCCTCCTTCACATTCTCCCGCAACTGGGGGTGCGAGGAAAAGGCTCAGAATTCCGAGCCCACCCGCTGGCGGTGATGCAGGGCAGTCTGGAGCGACTGCTGATGCTGACATCTGGTCCGGACTGAAGGACCTGCCAACGATTACGGACATGTCGTCTACTGGCACTGCATATGATTCTCTCCCCATTGAAAGAATGGTGGAGGATTATATGAGTGACCGCATCCAAGTAGGCACGTCAGACAGTCCGTACTTATACTGGCAGGAAAAAGAGGCAATTTGGAGGCCCTTGCACAAACTGGCTTTATTCTACCTAAGTTGCCCTCCCACAAGTGTGTACTCCGAAAGAGTGTTTAGTGCCGCCGCTCACCTTGTCAGCAATCGGCGTACGAGGTTACTTCCAGAAAATGTGGAGAAGATGATGTTCATTAAAATGAATTATAATCAATTCCTCCGTGGAGACATTGACCAGCAGCAATTGCCTCCACAAAGTACACAGGGAGCTGAGATGGTGGATTCCAGTGGGGACGAATTGATAATCTGTGAGGAGGGGGATGTACACGGTGATATATCGGAGGATGATGATGAGGTGGACATCTTGCCTCTGTAGAGCCAGTTTGTGCAAGGAGAGATTAATTGCTTCTTTTTTGGTGGGGGTCCAAACCAACCCGTCATTTCAGTCACAGTCGTGTGGCAGACCCTGTCACTGAAATGATGGGTTGGTTAAAGTGTGCATGTCCTGTTTATACAACATAAGGGTGGGTGGGAGGGCCCAAGGACAATTCCATCTTGCACCTCTTTTTTCTTTCATTTTTCTTTGCGTCATGTGCTGTTTGGGGAGTGTTTTTTGGAAGGGCCATCCTGCGTGACACTGCAGTGCCACTCCTAGATGGGCCAGGTGTTTGTGTCGGCCACTAGGGTCGCTTAGCTTACTCACACAGCTACCTCATTGCGCCTCTTTTTTTCTTTGCGTCATGTGCTGTTTGGGGAGTGTTTTTTGGAAGGGCCATCCTGCGTAACACTGCAGTGCCACTCCTAGATGGGCCAGGTGTTTGTGTCGGCCACTAGGGTCGCTTATCTTACTCACACAGCTACCTCATTGCGCCTCTTTTTTTCTTTGCGTCATGTGCTTTTTGGGGAGTGTTTTTTGGAAGGGCCATCCTGCGTGACACTGCAGTGCCACTCCTAGATGGGCCAGGTGTTTGTGTCGGCCACTAGGGTCGCTTAGCTTACTCACACAGCTACCTCATTGCGCCTCTTTTTTTCTTTGCGTCAAGTGCTGTTTGGGGAGTGTTTTTTGGAAGGGCCATCCTGCGTGACACTGCAGTGCCACTCCTAGATGGGCCAGGTGTTTGTGTCGGCCACTAGGGTCGCTTAGCTTACTCACACAGCTACCTCATTGCGCCTCTTTTTTTCTTTGCATCATGTGCTGTTTGGGGAGTGTTTTTTGGAAGGGCCATCCTGCGTGACACTGCAATGCCACTCCTAGATGGGCCAGGTGTTTGTGTCGGCCACTAGAGTCGCTTAGCTTACTCACACGGCTACCTCATTGCGCCTCTTTTTTTCTTTGCGTCATGTGCTGTTTGGGGAGTGTTTTTTGGAAGGGCCATCCTGCGTGACACTGCAGTGCCACTCCTAGATGGGCCAGGTGTTTGTGTCGGCCACTAGGGTCGCTTAGCTTACTCACACAGCTACCTCATTGCGCCTCTTTTTTTCTTTGCGTCATGTGCTGTTTGGGGAGTGTTTTTTGGAAGGGCCATCCTGCGTGACACTGCAGTACCACTCCTAGATGGGCCAGGTGTTTGTGTCGGCCACTAGGGTCGCTTAGCTTACTCACACAGCTACCTCATTGCGCCTCTTTTTTTCTTTGCATCATGTGCTGTTTGGGGAGTGTTTTTTGGAAGGGCCATCCTGCGTGACACTGCAGTGCCACTCCTAGATGGGCCAGGTGTTTGTGTCGGCCACTAGGGTCGCTTAGCTTACTCACACAGCTACCTCATTGCGCCTCTTTTTTTCTTTACGTCATGTGCTGTTTGGGGAGTGTTTTTTGGAAGGGCCATCCTGCGTGACACTGCAGTGCCACTCCCAGATGGGCCAGGTGTTTGTGTCGGCCACTTGGGTCGCTTAGCTTAGTCATCCAGCGACCTCGGTGCAAATTTTAGGACTAAAAATAATATTGTGAGGTGTGAGGTGTTCAGAATAGACTGAAAATGAGTGGAAATTATGGTTTTTGAGGTTAATAATACTTTGGGATCAAAATGACCCCCAAATTCTATGATTTAAGCTGTTTTTTAGGGTTTTTTGAAAAAAACACCCGAATCCAAAACACACCCGAATCCGACAAAAAAAATTCGGTGAGGTTTTGCCAAAACGCGGTCGAACCCAAAACACGGCCGCGGAACCGAACCCAAAACCAAAACACAAAACCCGAAAAATTTCAAGTGCACATCTCTAGTTGGTACTTTATCTTCCTGCATGTTATCACTCTCCAAGCTTTCATAAATCTCCCCCACAGTCTGTAAAATAACAGTTAGATGCTGATTGGCAAGTATTTTATCTCTCTCCACTTTTTTCTCTCCAATGTTTATCTCTCTCCAGGCTTTGATAAATCGCGGCAGCAAAAATACATAGGTCTGTGGCTTTTCGCAGACCCTGTGTATTTTCGCACGACAACCACGTTTTTTTTGTGTGCATAGCACAAGGATACCGATAGAAAAAAACAACCTGTTTTTCATCAGCACATTTTCAGGGCTAATTGGATACCCCTCTTAATATGAGATTTGTTATAATTATTTGTCTGGTCACTGTATCTATTGAATTTTTAATGCTGTAGCACTGAGTATCCACTCAGTGGGTTGAGAATGAAATGCCGGCATTCAGGATGCTGGTGGTCAGAGTACAGACAGCGGCATCCTGATGTTGAGAATCCAGACGGTGGGAAAATAAGTATACTTACCTTCTCCCGATGGCCTCCTAACCCTCCCTTCTAGCAGCCTAAGCCTAACCCCCACCAATGCAACCTAACCATAACCCTCCCCAGGGGTGCCTAAACCTAACCCATCCTCCCCGCAGCCTAAACCTAACCCTGCCCCCCCCCCCCCCCCCCCCCGCAGCCTAGCCTAACCCTAGCCCTCCTCGGGGGTGCCTAAACCTAACACCCTCCTTCCTGCAGCCTTAACCTACCACCCTACCCACAGCCTAACCCTAACACCCCCGCGCACATTTTAAACTTAATCACCCCCTGGAGGCTTACCTCTGCGGTTGCCTGGCACACGCTCAATCGGGATTCCAAGTAATGTCAAGATTCCGACATTGGTATTTTGACTGCCAGGATCCCAACCGCATTTACCCATTGACTATATTGAACTGCTTATGAACTGATTTTTACCATGGATATTGTAATATATGGTTCCCCATTAATTCTGTAACACAGCTACACCACCATCTTTGGAGGAAAGGCTGGATACACACAAAAAGATTATCTGTCCAATCTTTTTGGTTGGAATGAAAATCTGGTAATGTATGCGACCAAATAACAATCAACCATTTGCTCCCAAACACTGGAAAACTGACAAAAATGGATGTTGAGACAAATTGGTTAAATCCTTTTGATTTAACTAATTTATCGGAACAACCATTTTAGCCCATTTTATGGCTTTTGGGAGCAAATGGTTGATTGTCATTTGTTCCCAAACATTACCATATTTTTTCTCCAACCAGAGAGATTGGACAGATAATCTTATAGGGCAGTATTCAATTCAATTCGGATTTCCCGACTTGTCGAACAAACAGCAATTTAAGGTTGAATCCAGAATCGACCTATTCAATCAAAGTGTCATTTATCCGACAAGTCAGAAAATCAGACCTGTCGGAAAACACGTGAGATCCACATGTTTTGTCAGATTGAAGGCCAAATCCGACGGGTTTTAGCCCCGTTTCTGACAATGTCAATCCGACTTTTTTTTGCATTGTCTGGAACGGCCAAATCCTGTGAGATTTGGGCGCTAATTGAATTCCAAGATGTCGGATACTTTCCGTCGGAAAGGATCCGACATCAATTGAATACACCCCATAGTGTATGTCCAGCTTTAGACTGCTTCATTTTTACACTGCAATTTAGATTTCAGTTTGAACACACCCCACCCAAATCTAAATCTGTCTGCACATTACATCTGCCCAGTTGCTTGCTTTTTTGCTTTACTTACAAATATGAATCAGGCCCTATTTGCAGAATACAGTAGCTACTTTGCATAAAATCACCTGCGGGCATAATAATTTGGCCTTGCAGTTATCTAATGACCAATTTGAACACAATCATTGGATTAAGGTTTATTCTATCTGGGCCTGGAACATAGTAAGCTCATACAGTTTAGCAATCTAGCCAAATTGACTAATAGTCTGAACAGGGCTGGTGCTATCATCAGGCAAACAGTCATTTGGGGGCATTGTATAAACTAGATGAGTGGCATGGTGTTTGGGATGTAACACTCCCTGGCTTGCACTGGCTCTTTTTCAGAATGACCAAATCAATACAAGTTTCATTATAAATCACTAAAAGATCTTGAGCAACGTTGTAATTTTGCCTGCCAGTGAATGCTGATTTGTTTTGCAAATGCAAATAACTGACAGCAGTCATACAAAAATGTAGTAAATCTTGCAGACATACTGTAGGAGCATATTCAATTGGAAGCAGATTTCTTAAGAATCGTACACGGCAGGGTTCTTGGTATTAAATTTTTCTTTTATTCACAAGGTGCTCAATTTGTTTTTCAGTTAGCATGAGTAATTAGTCCAGAATTGCTCAACATCTGCAACGCTGTCCTCCTTCGCTTCCCAAAGTTGTCTCTTCGCCTCAGCAGACAGCAGTTTCCAAATACCGGACACAGGTACAACCTCTCACCATGCACCCCCTCCCCACACACACTGCACTGCACTGCACTTCACTACCACTCACCATGAAACCTCTCCCTGCACACACTGCACTATACTACACTGCTGCTCACTCTGTACTCCCTCCCTACACACTCTGTACTATACACCCTGCACACACTGCACTGTACTACACTGTCCCTAACCCTGCACCCCCTCCTAGCACACACTAAACTACACTACCCCTAAATCTGCACCCCCTACCTGCACACTATGCACTACACTACCTCTAACCCTGCACCCCTCCTTGCACATACTGCATTACACTACACTACCCCTAATCCTGTACCCCATCTCCAAATACTCTGCACTACATTACACTACTCCTAATCCTGCAATCCCTTCCCACACACTCTGCACTACACTACACTACACTACCCCTAACCCTGCACCCCCTCACTGCACACACTGCTCTACAGTACACTACCCCTAACCCTGCACAACATACCGGCACACACTGCACTACACTTCAGTACAGGACCCCTAACCCTGTCCCCCCTTGCACAAACTGCATTACACTAACATACCCTCCAACTGTACCTTTTTGGCAGGTACAGTACCTTCTTTATGGTCTGTACAGATTTTTGGCTCTCCAAACTTCCATTGAAAGTATAGGAAAAGGGGCGTGGCCACACCACTTTATCCATGGCCACTCCCCCTTTTAGAATTTCTAACAATTTTTATGTGTAAATTGTTGGAGGGTATGCACTACCCTGCAACCCCTCCACGCACACTGTGCACTACCCTACCCCTAACACTGCACCCCCTCCTTGCTCACTGTGCACTACATTATTCCTATTCCTGCACCTCCTCCCTGCATACACTGCACTACACTACACCTAACACTGTACCCCTTCTCTGCACACATTGCACTACACTAGCAAAAGCAGCCAGTATTTATTTACCCTGCATGTAAAAAAATTAATGTATTTGCTCCCCTTGCACTGCAACATAGGGGGTCATTCCGAGTTGTTCGCTCGCAAGCTGCTTTTAGCAGCTTTGCACACGCTAAGCCGCCGCTTACTGGGAGTGTATCTTAGCTTATCAAAATTGCGAACGAAAGATTAGCAGAATTGCGAATAGACACTTCTTAGCAGTTTCTGAGTAGCTCCAGACTTACTCGGCATCTGCGATCAGTTCAGTGCTTGTCGTTCCTGGTTTGACGTCACAAACACACCCAGCGTTCGCCCAGACACTCCTCCGTTTCTCCAGCCACTCCCGCGTTTTTCCCAGAAACGGTAGCGTTTTTTCACACACACCCATAAAACGGCCTGTTTCCGCCCAGAAACACCCACTTCCTGTCAATCACATTACGATCACCAGATCGAAGAAAAAACCCCGTAATGCCGTGAGTAAAAAACCTAACTGCATAGCAAATTTACTTGGCGCAGTCGCACTGCGAACATTGCGCATGCGCATTAGCGACTAAACGCTCCGTTGCGAGCGAACAACTCGGAATGACCCCCATAGTTTGTTCCAGGTACAAAGTTACTTGCTTGTTTTGCTTTACTCCCTACTCAGAATCAGCCCATAGAGTTATTTTCTCCATGATTGCGTTCATTGGTCACTTTTAATATTATTGCATTGATATCAGTTGTTTTGTTGTCATACAGTATACTACTGTAAGTTGAATTTAGCTCTTCAATTAAGCCTTTACAATATGTACATCACATTTGAATAGGAGCAACTTTTTCTTCAAAAACATACAATTTGATAATCCATTTAAAAACAAAAAAAAACAATGTCCATTCAAGGGTACAATAGCATAAAGCTGGCACAAATATATTACATCTCTATTACAAATGTTGCTTCTCTGCATGCAGCCCTAGTAATGACATGTTACAGCAATTCACTCTATTTAATTTTACCAAGAAACTATAATTGATCATTGTGAAAGCAACTTGAAAGCATTTTTATTTTTTGGGGACATATTCAGAAATGTTAAGGAAAGCATTTAAACTGAAAAATTGTAACTGTGACTAACCACAACAATTAACTTAATTGACCAAATAATTAAATATGCACGTTTTTTTACACCTCTTTTTTAGGCAAAACAATGTGAATCCTCTGTCAAGACAATTAACAATTACTGATCTCACAGTGTATGAAAATCACTATCCATAGATGTTTAAAACAATTTGTTGTGAATTTTTTTTATTTTTTCTTCAATTTACCTTGTTTTATGTAATCTTTGCCTCCCTATGGCTTTTATAGCCAGGTATCAAATGCATCTGCGTGCAAATAATTTATCAGGTATTTTATAAATCTAATGTAAAAAGTTATGAATGTATTAAATGTTCTCATTACAGGACTTCATATAGCCTCTATGAACGTTTACTGCTGTATCTTAGGAGATGCTTCATGTTTGTAAGCAAAGCAAAAAAGCTAGCAACTGGGCAAAACCATGGGGGTCATTCCGAGTTGTTCGCTCGCAAGCGGATTTTAGCAGATTTGCTCATGCTAAGCCGCCGCCTACTGGGAGTGAATCTTAGCATCTTAAAATTGCGAACGAAGTATTCGCAATATTGCGATTACACACCTCGTAGCAGTTTCTGAGTAGCTCCAGACTTACTCGGCATCTGCGATCATTTCAGTGCTTGTCGTTCCTGGTTTGACGTCACAAACACACCCAGCGTTCGCCCAGACACTCCCCCGTTTCTCCGGCCACTCCTGCGTTTTTTCCGGAAACGGTAGCGTTTTTTCCCACACGCCCATAAAACGGCCAGTTTCCGCCCAGTAACACCCATTTCCTGTCAATCACATTACGATCGCCAGAACGATGAAAATGCCGTGAGTAAAATTCCTAACTGCATAGCAAATTTACTTGGCGCAGTCGCAGTGCGGACATTGCGCATGCGCATTAAGCGGAAAATCGCTGCGATGCGAAGATTTTTACAGAGCGAACAACTCGGAATGACCCCCCATGTTACTCTGCAGGTGGGACAGATGTAATGGGATCCAGGAACCAGACCGGCGATCAGGATGTGTAGTGGTGACTAGGTTTAGGCTGCGTGGGTGGAGGGGCAGTTAGGGTTAGACTGCAAGGGGGAAGGTTAAGGTTAGGCTGTGGGGAGGGGTGGGGGTTAGGGACTAGGTACCACCAGGGAGGGAGGATTAGGGTTAGGCACCATCAGGGAGGCTTAGGCTGTGGGGGGAGGGGAAGGATAGGGTCAGGCTGCAGGGATGGGGGGGGGGGGGGGGGTTAAGAAGGTTAGTATTAGTATGCTGTCTCACACCAGTGTCGGGACCCTGTGCATCAGGATGCAGCTGTTGGTATTCTGTCCGCCAACATCTCAAGCTCCAGGATCCTGATACCAACCTGATGTATCGTGCAGAGACATCTAGATTTGGGTGGGGTGTGTACATATTGAAATCTACATTGTGTCAAAATAAGGATGTCTAACATATGTGAGCTAAATGCATAAGCATCCAGTATTTCTCATACGTCCTAGAGGATGCTGGGGATGCTTCAAGAACCATGGGGTAGAGACGGGATCCGCAGGAGACATGGGCACTTTAAGACTTTAAAAGGGGTGTGAACTAGCTCCTCCCTCTATGCCCCTCCTCCAGACTCCAGTTAGATTCTGTGCCCAGTGAGACTGGATGCACACTAAGGAGCTCTCCAGAGTTTCTCAGAAAAAGACTTTATGTTAGGTTTATTATTTTCAGGGAGACCTGCTGGCAACAGGCTTCCTGCATCGTGGGACTGAGGGGAGAGAAGAAGACCTACTTCTGTGAGTTTCAAGGCTCTGATTCTTAGGCTACTGGACACCATTAGCTCCAGAGGGTCTGATCGCTAGGTACGCCTAGATGCTCGTTCCCGGAGCCGCGACGCCACCCCCCTTGCAGAGCCAGAAGTCAGAAGACAGGTGAGTAAAAGAAGATCAGAAGACTTCAGTGTCTTTGAGGTACCGCGCAGCTGCCACGCTGCGCGCTATGCTCCCACACACACAGCGGCACCACAGGGTGCAATGCGCAGGGGGTGGGCGCCCTGGGCAGCATAATACCTCATAAATACCTGGCAAAAGAGGAATACAGTGCTTTGGCACTATATCCAGACCCACGCCAGTATAAAGAATATGAAAATTAGCGGGACTGAAGCGCGCCATTAAGGGGGCGTGGCTTAGCCCTCACAGCTCTAATCAGCGCCATTTTTCTCTTCACAGAGCTGCAGAGACGCTGGTCCTGACCTCCTACACTGCTGTACAAGTAACAGGGTGCAAAACGGAGGGGGGCACAGTATTTTGGTGCTGTTTTATTAGTATAAAAAGCCCTAACAGGGCTGAGGCATTATTTTAATTGTTTCAGTACCGCTGGGTTGTGAGCTGGCAAAACTCCCTCTGTGTTTCTCTAACATGCTTTGCTGTGGGTCTGTCCCCTATAGCCCCAGTGTGGTTGTGGGTGTCGGTACGCGTGTGTCGACATGTCTGAGGCTGAGTGCTCTTCCCAGGAGGAGGCTGGAGTGGGGACAGAAAATAATGTGGGAGTGACCGTGTCGGCACCGCTGACGGCTGATTGGGTAAATATGTTGAGTGTTTTGAATGCAAATGTGGCTCGGTTGAATAAGAGATGAATTAAATCTGAGTCTCAGAACCAGACATGGAGAAAATCCATGGAGGATGCATTGTCGCAAGTTCAGACCCCCTTGGGGTCACAGAAGCATTCATTAACCCAGATAGCGGATACAGATACCGACACGGACTCTAATTCCAGTGTCGACTATAGTGATGCCAGATTGAATCCTAAACTGGCTAAGAGCATTCAGTACATGATTGTGGCGATAAAAGACATATTACATATCACGGAAGACCCTGCTGTTCCTGATACTAGGGTCTGCATGTTTAAGGGAAAGAAACCTGAGGTGACGTTTTCTCCCTCTCATGAACTGAACGCTCTTTTTGAAAAAGCTTGGGAAAATCCTGACAAGAAGTCACAGGTTCCCAAGAGAATTCCGGTGGCATATCCGTTCCCCTCTGGGGTCAGGGAAAAGTGACACGGCAGCCCTAAAGGATCCTACGGATCGTAAACAGGAAAAAACACTAAAATCCATTTATGTCACTACAGTTACGCTGCTCAGGCCTGCCGTTGCATCGGCATGGGTGAGTAGCGCCATTAAAAAGTGGGCAGATAACATGTCATCTGATATGGATTTCCTGGACAGGGAGAGCGTGCTTTTGACACTGGGTCATATCAGGGACGCTGCAGCCTATCTAAAGGAAGCTGCGAGGGATATTTTGGGATCAAGGGCAAATGCCATGGCAGTCTCGGCTAGGAGGGCATTGTGGATTCATCAATGGAATGCTGATGCTAACTCTAAGAAGACTATGGAGTCTCTGCCGTTTAACGGTAGTGTCTTGTTTGGTGATGGCCTCACTGACCTGGTATCTACGGCTACTGCGGGTAAGTCATCGTTCCTACTTTATGTTCCTGCACAACAAAAGAAAACTCCCCACTATCAGATGCAGTCATTTCGGCCCAATAAATACAAAAAAGGATGAGGGTCTTCCTTCCTTGCTATGAGAGGAAGAGGAAGGGGAAAAAGGTCACAGGCTGTGGCAAGTTCCCAAGAGCAGAAGTCCTCCCCGGCTTCTACCAAATCCACCGCATGATGCTGGGGCTCCTCTGCGGGAGTCCACACCGCTAGGGGAACGTCTACAACTCTTCAGTCAGGTCTGGGTTCGCTCGGCCCTGGATACTTGGGTATTAGAAATAGTAGCCCAAGGGTACAAATTGGAGTTTCAAGACGTGCTCCCTCACCGATTTTTTAAATCGGCCTTGCCAGCTTCTCTTCCAGAAAGGGAGGTAGTATGCGCTGCAATACTAAAGCTGTGTCAAAATCAAGTCATTGCCACGGTACCCCCGTCACAACAGGGGGAAGGCTTTTATTCGAGCCTGTTCGTGGTCCCGAAGCTGGATGGCTCAGTCAGACCGATTCTAAAACAAAAATCCCTCAACTTCTATCTAAAAAAATTCAAATTCAAGATGGAATCTCTCCGAGCAGTGATCTCCAGTCTGGAGGAGGGGGATTTTATGGTGTCGGTCGACATAAAGGATGCCTACTTGCACGTCCCCATATATCCTCCACATCAGGCTTATCTGAGGTTTGCTGTCCAGGATTGTCATTAATAATTTCAGACGTTGCCGTTTGGTCTGCCCACGGATCCGAGGATTTTCACCAAGGTTATGGCGGAAATGATGGTTCTCCTGCGCAAGCAGGGAATCACAATTATCCCGTACTTGGACGATCTCCTGATAAAGGCGAGATCCAAGGAGCAATTACCGAACAACGTTACGCTCACCCTGACATTTCTGCAACAACATGGTTGGCACCTAAACTTGCCAAAATCACAGTTGGTTCCGACAACACGGCTTTTGTTCTTGGGAATAATTCTGAATACAGAATTACAGAGAGTTTTTCTTCCAGTGGAAAAGGCTCTGGAGATACAGAACATGGTAAAACAGATTCTGAAACCGGCAAGAGTGTCGATTCTTCAATGCACTCGGTTGCTGGGGAAGATGGTGGTGGCCTACGAGGCCAATCAGTTTGGCAGGTTCCATGCCAGGGTGTTTCAGCGGGACCTATTGGACAAGTGGTCCGGGTCTCACCTCCACATGCACCGGAAAATAATCCTATCTTCCAGGACCAGAATCTCTCTCCTGTGGTGGCTGCACAGTTCTCACCTCCTAGAGGGACGCAGGTTCGGGATCCAGGATTGGATCCTGGTGACCACTGATGCAAGTCTCCGAGGCTGGGGAGCAGTCACACAGGTGGGAAATTTCCAGGGAAAATGGTCAAGCCAGGAAGCTTGTCTGCACATAAACATTCTGGAATTGAGGGTCATTTACAACGGCCTTCGGCAAGCGGAACATCTTCTTCGCGGTCTGCCCGTCTTGATTCAGTCAGACAACATAACAGCAGTGGCGTACATAAACCGCCAGGGCGGAACAAAGAGCAGAGCGGCGATGGCGGAGGCCACAAAAGTTCTTCGTTGGGCGGAGAAACATGCAAGCGCTCTGTCAGCAGTCTTCATTCCAGGAGTGGACAACTGGGAAGCAGACTTCCTCAACAGACATGATCTCCATCCAGGAGAGTGGGGTCTTCATCAAGAGGTCTTTGCAGAAGTGACAAGTCGTTGGGGAATTCCTCAAATAGATATGATGGCGTTTCGCCTCAACAAGAAACTTCAGAGATATTGTTCCAGGTCGAGGGACCCTCAAGCAATAGCAGTGGATGCCCTGGTGACACTGTGGGTGTTTCAGTCGGTCTATGTGTTCCCTCCACTTACACTCATTCCAAAGGTGATAAAGATCATAAGAAGAACAAAGCTTCAGGCGATCCTCATTGTTCCAGACTGGCCAAGGAGGGCTTGGTATCCAGATCTTCAAGAATTACTCATAGAAGATCCCTGGCCTCTTCCTCTACGAGAGGACCTGTTACAGCAAGGACCGTGCGTGTATCAAGACTTACCGTGGCTGCGTCTGACGGGATGGCGGTTGACCGACAAATCCTAGCCCGAAAGGGTATTCCCAGTGAAGTCATTCCAACACTACTTCAGGCTAGTAAAGAAGTAACGGCGAAGCATTACCACCATATTTGGAGAAAATATGTGTCTTGGTGTGAATCCAAGAAGGCTCCTACGGAAGAATTTCAGCTGGGGCGTTTGCTCCATTTTTTGCAAGCAGGTGTGGATGCGGGCCTAAAGTTAGGCTCCATTAAAGTACAAATTTTGGCCTTATCTATTTTCTTTCAGAAAGAATTGGCCTCCCTTCCGGAAGTTCAGACCTTCGTGAAGGGCGTGCTGCACATCCAACCTCCCTTTGCGCCCCCAGTGGCACCATGGGATCTTAATGTGGTGTTGCAGTTCCTGCGATCTCATTGGTTTGAACCTTTGCATAAGGTTGAGTTGAAATGCCTTACTTGGAAAGTAATCATGCTGTTGGCCTTGGCATCCGCAAGGCGGGTGTCTGAATTGGTGGCTTTGTCTCACAAAAGCGCCTATTTAATCTTCCATGCAGATAGAGTGGGGTGGAGAACTCGTCAGCAATTTCTGCCAAAAGTAGTTTCATCGTTTCACATAAACCAGCCTATTGTGGTGCCAATGGCTACTGACACCTTGGCGGAATCGAAGTCTCTCGATGTGGTCAGAGCTTTGAAAATCTATGTCGCCAGAACGGCTCAGATTAGGAAAACAGAGGCTCTGTTTGTCCTGTGGGCTCCCAACAAGATTGGGGCTCCTGCTTCCAAGCAGACTATTGCACGCTGGATCTGTAACACGATACAGCAGGCACATTCTACGGCAGGATTGCCGTTACCGAAATCAGTGAAGGCCCATTCTACCAGAAAGGTGGGCTCATCCTGGTCGGCTGCCTGAGGGGTCTCGGCATTACAGCTTTGCCGAGCTGCTACTTGGTCGGGATCAAACACCTTTGCGAAGTTTTACAAGTTTGATACCCTGGCTGAGGAGGACCTCTTGTTTGGTCAATCGGTGATGCAGAGTCATCCGCACTCTCCCGCCCATTCTAGAGCTTTGGTATAAACCTCATGGTTCTTGAAGCATCCCCAGCATCCTCTAGGACGTATGAGAAAATAGGATTTTAATACCTACCGGTAAATCCTTTTCTCTTAGTCCGTAGAGGATGCTGGGCGCCCGTCTCAGTGCGGGCTGTATCCTCAGTTATTGGTTATGGTTACACACATGTTGTGTTGAGTTCAGTCAGTCTGGGGCTGATGTTAGTCATGCTGTTGCATGCGTTGTTGTTGAATGCCATGTTGTACGGCGTGTTGAAGGTGTGAGCTGGTATGAATCTCACCTTAGTTTAAAAATAAATAAATAAATAAATCCTTTTCCTCAAAATGTCCGTCTCCCTGGGCACAGTTCCTATAACTGGAGTCTGGAGGAGGGGCATAGAGGGAGGAGCCAGTTCACACCCCTTTTAAAGACTTAAAGTGCCCATGTCTCCTGCGGATCCCGTCTATACCCCATGATTCTTGAAGCATCCCCAGCATCCTCTACGTACTAAGAGAAAAGGATTTACCGGTAGGTATTAAAATCCTATTTTACCCTGCACAGAAAAAATTAATCCCACCCATATCTAAGTCTCTCTGCACATGTTACACCTACCCTACCTGCAGTGCAACATGGTTTTGTGCAGTTGCTTGATTTTTTGCTTTAATTACTGTACAAACATGGTTTTGTGACATTGACAGCTACGTAGGCAGGGTCTGGAGACGTTAGTAGTTAATGATGTAGGCACGTACATGCTGACTGTGATACAAGTGTTCAATATACATAATTGGTGCCTCCATCATTAAAATATATTAGTCATTTACTATTACTATTGGGCCCTTAATAATTATGAAATATATTGTCAATTTCAGTTATTTTTAAATTATTATTTAGTATTAAACTAGGTGGCACATCGTGCCCTATGGGCGCTCTTCACACCGTCGCAAGGGGCTATGCCCCCTTAACCATTGCATGACCTTGGGGTGTGTAATATTTTTATTATATGGAGTATTACCTCCAAACATAATTTTGTGATTGGTTAAATAGTGCACGGACAAAGAGCGTGCAATGGTTAAGGGTCCGTAGCCCCTTGCGACGGTCTGAACAGCGTGCACTGGGCACGATGTATCACCTAGGTGCTGTGGTAGGGGGAGTGGCGGGTGCGGGGGAGATATGGCTGGTGGAGGGGGTCCGGGTTTTCCGCGAGTAGGGGAGGGGTGGTTGCGGGGTTGCTTCGGGGGGGAGGGAGGGAGGGGTGGGTGCATGGGGGACTGCAGATGGGGGAGGGTGTCTGTAGATGCTGCAGGTGGAGAGGGGGGATGGATGAGGGAGGGGTCCAAAAGTGCTGTGGTTGGGGGAGTGGCAGGTGTGGGATATTTGCGGATGGGGGTGGGTGTCTAGGAGTCCTGAGCCACCGTGTTTTGGGGTGGTGGTTGCGGGGGTGCCACGGCTTAGGGGAGGGAAGGGTGTGGGGGTGCCGTGGGTGGGGATAGGGCAGTTGTGGAGGTGCCCCGGTTGGAGGGAGGGACGGGTGTGGGGTAGGCGGTTGTGGGGGTGCACTGAGGGGGGGAGGGTGCTGTGGTGCTGCGGTTGGGGGAGGTGTGGGTTGCTGCGGGTGGGGTAGGAGTGGTTTCGGGGGTGCCGCAGGTTGGGGAAGGGACAGGTGCGGGGCTGCTGTGGGTGGGGATAGGGCAGTTGCGGTGGTTCTACAGGTGACGGAGGGACGGGTGTCGGTTTGCTGCAGTGGGGGAGGGGCGGTTGGGGGGGTGCAGCAGGGGGAGGGAGTGTGCGGTGGTGGTGCAGTTGGGGGAGGTGCGGGGCTGCGTGAGGTGCATCCAGCCAAGGCACCGCAGAAGTGACAGTATAGGGGACACAGGCACAGCATAGGTGACACATGGGGGTGCAAGGTCATGACCGGCAGAGCCAGGACACAGCAACAGAGCTCTCCCGGAGACAGGCAGCGCTGATACGGGCCATGTGTTGTGCACGGCAGGAAAGGGGAGAGCAGCAGCACACTGTCGGCCTCCTGCAGCCTTCCGCCAATGCAGCCGCACTACTTGCTGTAGTACAGCCGGTACTCTCCGGTGAGAAGCTGCCCCCTCTCCTCGGTGCTGTAGCGCGGCATGCTGCTGAGCCAGCGTATGGTGACATGCTACGGTGCTCCCTCCGCAGCACTGCTTCAGGGCAGCGGCAGCAGGCCGTCAGAGGCTAAACGTAGGGCCAGAGTGCCACAGCACATTCCTATCCTCTGGCGGCGGAGGCGCGGGCCCCACACACAGCTGCAGCAGCGCTATCTGACACTGCAATCGACACGCTTGACATGGGCACTGTGGCTGCATCCAATCCAGGACATTGGCGCAGGTAAAACACACCCAGCAAAGGTACAGAAAATTGGTGACCCGGCACCCACCATGCCCTCCTCACCGACCCCCACCGCCGCACCTCAGCCACCATGCACTGACCTCTCACCGGCACTCACACGTGGAAGAGTCTGACTTTCCCCCAGCCAATGTGGGGTGTGAATGCCAAATTGCTTTCGCACAAATATTTAAAATGCCCACTCTAATATATACTGCAGACGCCAGGCGCATCTTATTACCATATACGATAAAAGTGCGCTGTACATCGCAAAACACTGCATCCCATTAGAGAAAACAATACACCCACACATTATCTGAGTTCCAAAGCTCATTGATGTATATATTTGTTATTAAAAGGATATGGACTCAATAAATTACAATGTACCGTATACACATAATTACATGGTTACAACTCACACAGTAAGCAGTTAATACATACAGTTACATACAGTTACAGTTACAGGCAGTTACATACAGTTACAGTTACATACAGTTACATACAGTTACAGGCCAGCAATACAATACCATTCTCTCAATGCTTATGTCTCTCTCTCTCTCTCTGTAAAATCATGCTGGGACTCTATCTTACTCTGACACCAAAACAGGAACTGACTTCCTGTGTGATCAGCAATGTGTTATCTAGTTTGGGGGAGGGAACTTACTCATTCATGATGAGTCACTAGTCTCTTTGTATATGCTAATCAGGTTCAGCCTTGAAGACATCAAAAGGGCTGGCCTGAGCTTCCTGTCCACTACCTGTTTGGAATATCTATTGTTCTAATAAAAGTGATTTTAGCTTTTATACATTTAATCATAATTATTTGCTGCAATGTCCTACAACTTAATATCAAGTATCAAATGAATCTACACATTAATCTGGTTGCTTTAATAGTAAATATGACAGGTCTATCTTGCTTCGTTCAAATAATACACATACATGACATTACTTCATTATATCATTTTAAATCATCATGATGTCTAGCGCTTGATATTATTATAGTTATGTACTGTATGAAATAAGTGTTGAATCCATCTCTGTGGCATGTTCGTGTAAATGCGTGTGTTACCATATATTGCTGTGCTCGCTGCGCATATTTGCAAGTATAGCGACTTATATGTGTGTAGTTTGTATGTTCTTTTTATGTAATATTTTTTACTTCGACAGGGGAGATCTGTGCACACTGTATACACATTCACCCTCCCTAGTGCCTAGGGTGTGATAGACCTGCCCCTAAGGTTAGTTCTAAAATGGTAAACCAAGTTGGTGAAATGACCTCTGACGTCACCAGGGGAAGGATCTACCTTGGCGCTAACCCAATGAGAGCTCCTAGCTACGCCCAGCGTTAGCCACACAGTCACAGAGTGACAGATCTTTTCTATTATATAGGAGATTACCCATTAATAATTTATGTAAATGCGTTCATTAATTGGTTTGGTCCCTTAATTATTGGCACTTTAATGCATACGTTGAATACTGTATGGCTCCATAACTGGTTTTGGCCATACAGATAGCTTAGAAACACCTCTTTTTTCTTTTTTGTTCTGGCGATTGTCTTCATTGGACTTGTTGATGGTTTGCGAAAATGTTCTTAGTACATACCACAATGTGGATTCAGATTGCTAAAAAAAGAAATAAAATAAAAATAAAATCTAAGGAGGTGATTTCTTGTGATTGCTGTCAGTGTGCTTGGTTTGGTGGTGGTTTGATTAATACATAGCACAATTTGTATACAGAAATCCTAAAACAGGGACATGTGATTTGTTGTGAGATATGTTTAAAATTCATATTTCTGCACTTTTCTTGTGACTTTGTTTTAGGGAAACAATGTACAAATAAAATACAATGTGACTCTATGCAAATTCAATGGGATTACCAGTTAATGAGCTCCAGTGCACACAAGTATTAATTATAAAGGAAAAGTGCATTGTATTTTGGCATCCTCGCCACTTCAGAACACTGTTTCCCAAAGTGGCTATCAACACCTCCTGAGTGCTGGGCCGCTACTTTGGTCGTGCAGTAAGCTTTGATTACGGTTGAATTAATCATTACTGTTTTGTGCTATTATGTTTTTCAAAGGGTTGGGTGCTGGGGATGAGACTCTGGACCCAAGGGTGCAGTGGCCCAAAAAAGCTTTGTGAACTACTGCTTTAGAGCATGATCTCCAAGGTCTGACAGATCAGTGCTGATTGTGCTGTACAGTATGTTGGATTAGTTCTCTGTATTTGCAAAAACAGTTTTTTCATATAATAAGAGTATATGAATGTAAGGAGATCTGGTCGTTAGGTAGACAGTAAGTAGGTCGACTACTATTGGTCGACAGTAAGTAGGTCGTCATGGTTTCTAGGTCGACATGTTTTAGGTCTTCATGACAAAACGTCGACATGCATTTTTTCTCTTTTTTCTCTTTTTTTTACTTTTTCATACTTTACGATCCACGTGGACTACATTTGGGAACAGTAACCTGTGCCGAGCGCAGCGGTAGCGGAGTGAGGCACCGTACCTGAAGCATGGCGAGCGAAGCGAGCCATGCTTGGGGACACGGTGCACTAATTGGGTTTCCCGGTCACTGTACAGAGAAAACGACACAAAAAAAGTAAAAAAACCTCATGTCAACCTTTTCTCATGTCGACCTAATACGTGTCGACCTAGAGTCCCTGTCAACCTAGAAACCATGTGGACCTACTTACTGTCGACCAATAGTGGTCGACCTAAGTCTATTCTACCTAACATACCACACTCGAACGTAAGGCCTCTTTTTCCATGCCAGGGTGCTTACTTGGCTATAGGTTCCCTATAACTTAGTTCTTAGTATGGTTAAAGTGATGTTTAATCATACTAAGGACACATCTTGTTAATCAGTGTCCTGTCCTAATCAGCAGAGATGCTAAATGAGTCACAGCAATAAGCAATTTAAAACTTTCAGCTTGTGGGGGGAGATGAATTAAGCTTTGGATCGAGAGAAAGTGGAAAGGGATGAAGTTCCAACCAATCAGCAATTTTCAAACGCAGCCTGTAACATGGCAGATTCATGCTGAATGGTTAGTACTTTACCTCTCTCCATTTAATCTTTCTTCCATTTTTGATGCATCTGCAGTGACGTACGGTGAGGTTAATGGCTGAGGAGGCACTGGCTAGTACCAGAGCCAGACTTACTCACAATGTGAGCCCACAGGAAAGGCTCTGCTCCACCTGCCTCACCTCACCGCACATATCTGGTCATTTGGAAAAATGATATATCCACATGTATTAAACTTTTTTATTACAGTTTTTCTAAATATACCTTTTGCATTGTCTAAACTTTAGGTTATTTAATTTAAAAAGCTCACTTTATATCAAAATTTTCATTATTATATATGAGAAATTACTTATTCTATCACTTATTCATATCTACTTTCAATAAACTTTTCTTTTCTTTATTTTACCAGGACCTTTTAAGCTTGATTTAAAAAAACCTCAAGAAAATTAAGAAAACTCCATCTGAAATATGGTATTCTTGAGAAGTATGAATCATTGCTGACTTAACAATAATGGGATCCAGTACATTCCGAAAGGCAGCTACTTTGGATGAACTATTGTATATGTGCATTGAGATGTTTGGTATGTTTGATAAAGTTCTATCTTTAGCTATTCTGATAACGTCTAAGTGCATACTTCATATTAAAGTGCAAAAACAATCACAAAGCAAGCACCATGGGCACAATTAACTCAGAAGTGTCTGGCAAGAATAAATACAACCCCCACCTCCTCCTCTCCCCCACACTGCCTGGTAAGGTGACTAGCCTTTTTCACTCCCACCATCTCATCAATGTTGCAGACTCCCCTGGTCTGTCCGACAGTTTGACTCCTCACTGCTCATCCGCATGCCTGCAAACTGCCTCTCCACTATTGCTGCAGTGCAGCCTGCTTCTGAGTTCTCCTCACTGATCCTGATGCCTGCAGCCCACCTTACTCACTGATACCACAGCCTTATTCCTCATGGCTCATCCTTCTGCCTGCAAACCACCTTCCCACTAATGCTGCAGTGGCCTTTGAGTCTAACCGCTGCTTTTCTCCATGGTCTGTTCCGACACCAGTGACTCTCTGCACTCCCAGTGCCTGTGCATTCCCTGCAGTGCACTGGGCAGAGAAAATACAGGGGCAGATTTAATGACAATTTGCCATCCTGCTGCTCTGTACATGATGGCTTCATCTATTCTACTGCATAGGTTATGATGAACATTGGAAGTTTTGTCAGACTTCATCATATACTGTATTGCAATACAAGTATGTACTACATTATTTTTATTTTAGGACAGTTGACGTCATATTGTACCTTTAACCACTTAACCGGCATGGTCAGGTCACATGCAACTGCGCCTCCCCACTGCGTCCCCCAGTTTTTGACGAGGAGATCCGTTCTGCAGACGTGCATAGTTCAATATTTAAATATTTTAAAAAACTTTCTAAACTATATGAAATAAAAACTGAAAAAAAGAAACATTGTTATGAACGATTTTGAAGGGAAAAATCGCCAGTTAAGCGGTTTTAAAGGACATGTTTAGCTAAATAGTATTTGCTTCTATTTGACAAGCAGAATGAAGAGAGCTTCACAGTTCCAAAAACATCTTAATCGCGTAATTTCCGAAGTAGATCACTCTGCATACATTCAGTGTCGGACTGGGGCATGAAGGGCCCACTGGGGGAATGCATATGTAAGGGCCCATGATTAGGGGTGTGGCTAGTCTCCAGAGGTTTAGCTAACCATTAGAGAGTACAGTAAATACTGCTAGTGCATGCATGATAATGTAGCAGATTAACAACAGCAATGCACTGTAGACAGGGACAAAAAAAGCCTTGGGGGTGTCCGGGGCACTTAAAACAGGCGATGGAAGGTGGGGGATGTAGATTAAATTGTGCATACCTCCCAACATGTCCCATGCCAGGAGGGACAAATTGCTCTAAGTGAACTTCCCGCTTAATATATAAATGGGGTCACCTGTGTTGAACTATTTAATTGATATGAAAGATATTTCAACACAGGTGATTGCAATCATAAATTAAGAAGGAAGTCCAGGTAGAGAGCATTTTGTCCCTCCTGGAATGGGTCATGCTGGGAGGTATAAATTGTGTATATTAAATTTAAGCCAATGGTGTATATTAGATTTAACTAATAGTTTAATAATGCCTGGGTACTGTTTATAATTGCACCTAAATGCAAGACAACTATTTTATCATCTTTTCTAACAGTGGAACAAAGACAACTTAATCTTAAAATACACATAGAAAAAGAAAATAATTTATCTTGTCATGTGCAAGAATAGCAGCAGCCTCTGTACTACTTACACACTGGGAGAGCTCCCTGTGTGTGTCTCTATCTCTAGACCCAAATGGTTTAGTTGCATAACAGTTTACACAGGACTCAGACACCCAGGAGGGGAGGAGGGGAAGCTGGAATCCCTGTGTCACTTACAGGTCTCTCCACCCTTCTATCTCTTCTCTGGTCAAACAGCTCCATCGGTCGCTCATGAAACATGATATTCCTGTGTCTCTGTCTGCACTGCATACTGTTCTGCTCACATGCTGGCTGCCGGTTCTGCTGCTACTTAGGAGGGAAAGCTAGTGATATCAGTGTGCTCTGGCCGGTGGGGCCCCCTGACAAAGGGGAGCCCGGGGTACAGTATACCCTGCACCCCCCCCCCCCCCCTTAATCTGGCTATGACTGTAGAGAATACACCATATTCCTGTGCAGTATAAGGTAACATATGAATAATGTATAATTCAAGTGCACAGTGTGGAAACTGATCCCTGGGGGAGGGGGCAGTGGGGCCCACCAGGGATTTACCCTGGGGGCCAGTCCAACACTGTACATTCCAAACACAGACTATCACAATGATATCCAATCTGCAATTTCTCATATAGAAAACAGTATCTGTAGTTTGACAAAATTACTGTAGCATAGAATAGAATCTGGGTCACACTCACTTTAGAAAAGAATATGACATAATAATAGTGTGATATAGAATCTACAAATAGTTTTAATTAGAACTTGTGCTTCACACCAAAACTGCTGTACAGAGCAGTGTGTTAGGTCTGTACCATTCACAGCTCTATTTTAGTGGGTGAGGCGGTGTATTTTGGGCCATAACCCTTTGTAGTCAATTAACTGCAAGTTTTCAAATTCTCAATACAGTCCTTAGTTTAAAGCATTATAGTGGGTAAAGGTCATTGAATAGGCATGTACGTAATCAATAATTGCTGTATCTATAATCTATAACATCGATGTGATTACGTTATATTTATTTTCACAGATGAGAAAGGTCATCTGAACAACAACTTGTTACCGAGAACCGTCCTGCTAATGCATCGGTGGTATCTGTCCTCTGCTGAACTTGCTGGCAAACTGCTATCAATATATCCTTTTCAGTACATTAGAGCACAAAACAACAGCAAAAGTGGCCATAGCTAAAGCCTGCCAATGGCCCTCATTCAGATTCTAAGGGATATGTGGCCCATACCGCAAGATACTGATGTTCAGTACTTTGCACATGTGCCGGACCCGTACTGCGGTAGTCCCAATGTCAGTCATTCTGCCGCTTTTGGGGAGCGGAGTTAGATGGGCATCGTTCATCAAAATGGGGATGTGTCACCCCCATTTTGAAGGCTTTACGGTTCCAAGGTCTGCATCGTTGATGGTTGCAGTGGTGATCCGAGGCTGCGACCTTATACACAGCACTTGGATCCTTGCTACTGTTAGCAGGAGGCATCTACAGACACTTCCTGTTGCATTTGAATTTTAATTACACAAAATCGCACAGACCCTTCCTTGTGGCTGTGCAATCCCTTACAATCACGAATGAGTTGGCTTACCATACTATCCCTTTAAACTGGGACACTCATGAATTACACAGGTTCTGTGGCTGGCTGACTACAAGTTTGCATTTCATCTAGTTTTAATCAGCCACTGAACCTGTGTAATCTATGAGTGCCGGAGATTAAAGGTATGGTTGGATAAACCTATGAATTAGGCACTGTATGTGGTGGACATTTAGCTGATGCAGTATATTGAATATTGGCATTACTGTTTGTGGGGAGTATGGGACAGTTCTGAACAATATTTGCTACACAGGCCACAATGGAATTTTTTTTTTTTACAGCACATATGTAGAGAATATCTGTAGGTAGAATGCAGCAGGAAGCAGGACCATAATCTGGCAGGGAGGAAAGCAGGGCCTGGTTTATATAGGAAGTTAGGTGATGGAGGTAGAACAGCGATGGGCAACAGGCAGCACTAAAGCTGCATGTGGCCCTCAAAGTATTCACTTGCAGCCCCTAGCCCTGTCTGAGGGATCTATTTACTAAGCCTTGGATGGAGATAAAGTGGACGGAGATAAAATCCTAGCTAATCATCTCATAACTGTCATTTTTCAACCACAGCCTGTTGCATAGCAGTTGGGAGCTGATTGGCTGGTACTTTATCTCCATCCACTTTATCGCCATCCAAAGCTTCGTAAATAGACCCCTAAATTTGTTATAATAGTTGCTTTGTATAGCTTGTAACATTTATTTAAAATGCCTGGTGATTTGATATTACAGATTAGTGCTTATTTCTTTAGATTAATTAATTGATTTGACTCATTACTAACTCAGATTAAGGGTGTGTCCCTTTTGAAGGTATCAAGTTGCTTATCACTATGCTAGAACATCATGGTACGGTTACAGTAAGACTGAGTTGGACCCAAGGCAAAGGCAAGGAGCTGTCCAACAGCTAGAATAGCTGCCTCCAGAGGTAAGAGCCCCGAGTTTGAATCCTGACACATATAGGACACAACAATACATCCATTTTACCTGCTACCTGAGACAAAATCTCACACGATTTGGCTGTTGAGCAGGATATATAGATTGGCTATTAACCTGAGCCCTAGCATGGTCATAAACATCTGAAACTGAATTAGAGAGGATGAAAAGGTTTTGCATACATGGTCATTAACTTGAAGCATGAGTCCATACTATATTGTCCACATGGAGCAACATTAACTGTATAAATTAAATTATCTGTGATTGTCTATGTTACCATGACTCTGCTCTAACTAGGGTAAGGACTACAACTACAGTATATGTGGAGTAAACAGCCAATCATCATTATAAAATGCATTTATTCAGTAAGCCAAGAAAGGGAGCAGTTCTGTTTAGTTTATCCATCCATCCACATGTGGAAAAAGATCTGATCTGAGTCTTGTTGCAGCATCTGTGGGCAATTTCAACTGTTTTAATGTATACCACTTGGGTCATGTATGTCTTTTACATGACCTGCTATGTCTGATTTCTAAACAACTGAGACACCAACTTACAGTGTCTGAGACCAGAGCATTTTATCACCATCGGTTGCACCATTGAAACTTGCACTGTGGAAGGGTCAGTTTTTCTATTTGACTATGGCCAGCTCTGTAAGTGGTTGTGCTTCTTTGAACACAGCTGCTTTCAGCTACTGCATCTTCTTACCTCTGCCCACTAAAAGTCTAAAGCCCCATTCACACTGGACGATAACACAGGACGATATGAACGAAACAATCTTTTTTGAAAGATCTATCGTTCATATAGTCCAGTGTGTATACCTGAATGATGATCGTTCCTCTATGGTCTATCGAACATGCAGATCAACTTTGATTAAATCGTTGAGATGCATGTTCGGTGAATGCAGGGATGAGGTCACTGAATATTATCGTTCATTGATATCGTTCAGTGTGTATGCGCTATACCGCTGAACTATATAGCGTTCACTGATATAGTGCTAGTCGCTCACTAGGTGAATGTCGCCCAGTGTGTATGGGGCTTTAGATCGTGCATCCAATTCTTTGCTGCGTCACTGTGCACAGACATTCGGGACACATGTGCTGGGAAATTCAGATACATCAGGCCCTAAGTGTGCTTTTTGTCTTGTTGAACAAAAACTAGGATGTTAGGTTTGGAAATGTAGCCCAGGTTTCTATGATGATGAAGCAGAAGGATGATCTATGCTGACCTGCTGTACATATTTAGAAGTCCTCCTTGCAGCTGTGATTTGTACTTGTCTCCAATAGCAAGTCTTGTGCAGAGACATCACAAAAGCACAGAATGAATTTTCAAATCACATTTATTTGAATAACAATATCATAAGTATCCACTTACAGATAAAGTGTACAAAGTGCTGCTTATCAGGTACTCTGTCTCTTAAAGCAACAGTTCTGAATGGAGCTAGTGTGTTACTCCTCAACCTTTTCCTTATATTTGTAAGTAAATACTTATGAAATTATTCAAATAAATATGAAGACATTTTAACTTCCGGCAGCCTCCTTTCTTTTTGAGACGGTTCTTTAGTGATAATTGGGGTAACCCCATAATGAGGCAATATGAGGTAGCTGCATGTTTTAGAGGCAATAAATGAAGGTTATTTAAAAAATATCAGTATTCCAGATAGAAATGTATAAATGTGTGACATTTCTTTTTGATAATCCCAATAGGCCAGTTATTTTTATAATACGTTCACCCACCAGCCACAACATTAAAACAACCTGTCTAATATAGCGTCTGATTCAGAGTTGTACTCTGTGTCCGATGTTCACTCAAGTAAGCGATTTTCAGCAGACTGCGCTTGTGCTGCGATCACATGCTGTGTAAATAATTTCCACTTTAAAAATTTGCCCAGACTTGCACAAAGTCCCGCACATCCTGCTTCTTGCAGGCTATTATATTTTACCCAACATGTGGACATGATAAACTGTTGTTAAACCGTCCCTAGTGGTCTAGTTGCCACATCCCTAATCCTAATCCCTAACCCTCCCTGAGTGCCTAACCCTAACCCACCGTCCCCACAGTTTAAGCCTAACCTCCCCCCCCACAGACCAGGGATGGATTTAGGGGTGAGGGCGCCCCTAGGCACAACAGTAATGGCACCCCCCTTCCCCGCCTAAATTTATTATTTTTATTGATTGGTTGTAAGCCCTTATTTAATGATAGCCAATTTAATAGAATAATGAAAAGAAGCCAATAACTATGGCATTTAAAAATTTATTTTTATTATGTATACATCTGGGACAGCTTACAGGTGCAGTAAGTGCATGTTTTACCCATTTACACTCCATTCAAGATGGCATATGGTACAGTACGATGGAAATATTTTGCAGTTACTGGTACTTTTTGGACTGACATTACCAACACAAGCATCCAAGTGCAGCCAGCAAACAGTGATGCCTCAAGTGCCTAATGGAAAATTCACTACTGCCACAGACTAGCCCTTACATTCCTGTTGTTCCCTAAACCTTCCCGTAGACATACTGAGAATGTAGACATTATATATGGCAACATTTCAGATTTCAACATTGTGAACATGTCAAGATTCAGGGAATGATGACATGGTGCCTGCTGAAATGTTGAGCCATGTCAACATTCTGGTGTCAACATTATGAATGATAACTTAGTAACTGTCAATCATGTGACTGGACTCTTGTAAATTTTTCCTGCTTCAAACAGATCAACTACAAGAACTGACTGTTCACTTGCTTCCTAATATCCCACCCCTTGACAGGTACAATTGTAATGAAATAATCAGTGTTATTCATTCACCTGTGACTGGTTATTATGTTATGACTGATGGGTGTATAAGTTATATAATAACATTGTTTATACTTTGTGTAAAGGATGAGAAGAGTGCCAGTTGCTGCTTCAGACAACAGAGTGTCTACTCACCTACACAGGGATGATGGTTAGTGTACAAGGGGAAAAGAAAAATAAAGGTAGAAAGGTAGAAAAGGTGGAAAAATAAAATAAATAATTATATTTTTGTTTTTTTTATAGTGTAAAAAAAAACAAGAAAAAAAAAACAACTTAGTACAGGTTATCTACAACAGTGCAAAAAAAAATCAAAACTTCTTCTGTGTAAATACATTGCCGCAAGCCAAGATTCCATTTTTAGTAATGACTGAGAAAATGGGACTTAACATACATTGGTACTGAAGAGTAAGCATGACAAGTAATTGAAAGTGTAAGATGTTTGCCAAATATTTCTTTAACCTGTTCACTTATCGAAATACCAATGGTGACAACTGCAATGACTTGCGCTTGAAGACATGCCACTTTATGCGGTACGTTGACATCACAGATTGGAAGATGCACCAGATCATAAACCAAAAACCAGAATGTTAGTTGTAGAGAAAAATAAATGCATACCAAGGGGGTCATTCTGACTGATCGCACGCTAGGATTTTTCGCTGCGATCAGGTCAGAACTACCGCAATGTGCAGGCGCATCGTACAGGTACAAAGCGGATCGTTGCTGAGCAATGGATTATATGAAAAATCCATTCACGCAGCCTATCGCAAGGAGATAGACAGGAAGAGGGCATTTATGGGTGTCAACTGACTGTTTTCAGGTAGTGGCTGGAAAAACGCAGGCGTGTCCAAGCGTTTGCAGGGAGGGTGTCTGACATCAATTTCCGGGCAAGAACAGGCTGAAGTGATCGCAGCGGCTGAGAAAGTTCTGAGCTACTCAGAAACTGCACAAATTTTTTTTGTACAGCTCGGCTGCACATGCGATCACATACTTGCAAAGCAAACATACACTCCCCTATAGGTAGCGACTATCTGTTTGCAGCGCTGCAAAAAAATAGCTAGCAAGCGATCAACTCGGAATGACCCCCTAAATACAAATAGTAAAACTGCCACACACCAACTTCATTTTGCCAATCAGTTGGTTTCCAATAGCTATCTATCTTATTGTGTAGCCTCATTAAAATAATAATGTGATAATTACAGTTATGTTACTTTATTGATATATTAACCCAACACAACAAGATACTTGGTTGTGTACGTTCATTTTTACTTATAGTAACTATCTTTTTGATAAATATGAATTGTGGTCAGTATAGTGTTTCAACTTTCTGCAACACATATAAATTGACAAAAAAATAGCATAATTAAATGTTATAATTCCAATGCATAAACTAGTCCTGAGGCTGCTCCTCATGGCTTGACCATCTCTGCTTTGCTTACATTCTGCCATCAGACTACTTCCCGCTTGTTTGCACCTCACTGTCGCCCCTTCCCACTAGATTGTTAGCTCTTCAGAGCAGGGCCCTCTTTCCTCTTGTTGTTAAAGCCCTCTTCTCGACACATTTCACTCACAGCTCTCTCCTACTCAGCGACCATCTTTACCAGCTTTTTCTCCTGCTGGTAAAGGCTCAACTCTATCTATGGCCGCCAGCCCCAAGTAGTACGATGATTACTCCCTCGCTACTTACATCTTACCTGTATTATGTTTTGAGAATTGTGGTGCTCTTTGTTACCTGTACTCTGTTTTTGTTATTTATTTACTATAATGCTAAGTTTGGTCTCCCTATACTGTCCTTTGTATGGCGCTGCAAAACACTTGTGGCGCCTTATAAATAAAATGTAATAATAATAATAATAATAATTGTCTGTTGTCATTTGACAGTCCAGGTTTAGTAAACATAAAAAATAATTGTTTTATTAAAAAATATCCCCTATCAAATATCCATTGTTTAGCTGTATAATTGTTTGATATTTTTTGGATCATTGACTTCTCAAATATATAAATAGATCCAATTTAAGGCTACTTTTTATAGAAAGTCATATTTCATTCTATTTAATTTTACTTATATTTCAAGTAATTATGCCTATGAGGAATGTTTTATCAACGGTCAGTTATTCAATTAAAAATTATCATCAAAGATTTGTCTTTTTGTGGGGACGGAAAGTCATGATGACCCTTATGCCTGTTCTAGATACTGGATTCTGGAATTTCCTGCAGAGTTTAATTTGGATTTGGGACTGATACGGCTGACGGAGGAATTCAGAGAACTGGCAAGTCAGCTGGGTTATGAAGAACATATTAATCTTATAGACATATCCAGCATGTAAGTCTGTTGGTTAAGGGTTTTTTACTCTAGAAACAAAGTTATGTTTTGCTCGAACAAGTAGAAATTCTGTACCTCATAAAACAATAATTACAGTATATGCCTTGGATTTTTCAATTTCACAAGAAAAAGCTAAATAAAAAGTTTTTTATCTTCCTTCTTATGGAGACAAATTTTTTAATATTTTACTACAAGGGTAGCATTAGTTGTCATAGTAATGATTATGGTAGGATATTATCCCACCATGCAAAGGTGTACATTAATAATAGTCTGGGCCTGAATTGTCTTAGTAACTCAGTTATTCCATGTGATAATACTGTTTACAGTATATTTACAGGACAATCATAGTTTTTACTTTTATCAAGCATTTTCTAAAGTACAGTATACAGTATATTACATACATACCACCTTTTAATTTTAGTTTATGAACACTAAGTGAACTTATTTTTCAGTCATATCCAGAGTAACTAGTACAATGAATAAATGGCATTGCTATGGGATCAAATATTGTATTACAACTGATAATCTTTGTAAAACTAGAGATGCGTGATGGACCATTTTTGCTTGTTATGGTTTTGGTTATAGTTCATCGTCTGATTTTGATTGTACCAAAATGCTGTGACTGGTTTTGTTTTTGTATTTTTTTAAAAAAAATTGATCAAAAAACTAAAATAGCTTAATTTGGGCTTTTGTTCCCACAGTATTATTAACTTTAATAACATTCATTTCCAGTCAATTCCAGTCAATTTTGACCACTGCACAGCTCAGAATATTGTTTTCATCCAGTTTAGACCAAGGGCTGTAGCGAGGTGGCTGGTTACTAAGTGACAGAGCAGTGGCACAAATACACAGCAGTTTATAGCACATATATGAAATATTGCCACATAGCAGTGGCAGAAATATAAAGTGGTGCAAGATGGAGTTGTCCTTGGGCTCTACCACCCACCCTTATGTTGGATATTAATAAGGACATGCACAGTTTAACAAACCAATCACTTCAGTGACAGGGACTGCCACTTTTGTAGCTGAAGTGCTTAGTTTGTTTGGGCCCCCAACAAACAAGCGACCAATGGGCTTAATGCAGCTTTGCTAACATTTCTGCAATGGCAAGATGTTATTGTCATTACTATCCTCATCCTCACCCTCATCAGTGTGTACATACAGTAATCCTCACACAGTATCAATTTAACCCCACTGTGCGGGAGGGAGGATATAGGGAGCAGCGCGGGAGGGTGAGTGTAGAGAGCAGGGAAGATGTAAAGCGCAACGGAATTTGCTGCACTATATAAGAAACTGTTAATAAATAAAATAAATAAATGTAGGGAGCAGCGCGGAGGGATGATGTAGGGACCCACAGCAGCGCAGGAGGGTGGGTTTATGCAGCAAAACTTACTATTAGGTGGGCGGCATGAACACACATTGACTGCACCGGTGGGATTTCAAATGTAGCACTGGCCGCCAGCCAGTCAGAATGGGCAGTCCGACAGCCAATGAGGAGCCGCTGCTGCGGCCGCTTCCCTGATTGGTTGCTGGTCTGCCAGCTCCAATTGGCTGGCGACCGGCGTTACATTTCAAATGCTGCTGGCACGATCAGTGTGTGTATTCATGCCATGCGCCTCAGCTTTAACACCCCTCTGCCACCCGGGCTGTACAGCCAGGCCGCGTATTGCTATAGAGCTCAGCGCTGCCCCGCAAAAGTGCACATGCACAATACAATCCCGTGAATCCTGGGATTGGAGGCTCAAATCCCGGCATTTTTGGGCCAGAATTCTGGAATCCCGCTGATCCCAATCCCGGGATTGGCCTTCCTACCGCTATTATCTACCATTTAAGAAGCCTCCGTACTTTGATGTAATTGCCGGTTTAATTTGTAGTTCATTTTGATGAACATCATCTTTTCTATATTTTGAGGAAGTAGTCTCCTGCGCCAATTGCTTACAAGGTTCCGGCTATGCTGAAAAGTCTTTCTGAGTACACACTGGAGGGTGGGCAGCTTAAGTAATGCAAAGGCAGTTTGTACAAGGCCTCCAAATTGCATTTTTTTTCCTTCCAGTAGTCAAAGGAACTCTGTGACATGCCTATTTGTATGCCGTCATTAAAATAACCCTCCACTATTCTTTGGATGGTGACCATATTAGATGGAGTTACGGTAGAGGTATCACTAATTTTGGGCAATTCTTTTAGACCCAACTAGTTGTCAAAATGTTGTGTTGACTCCTCTGCATCACCACTGGGAAAGGGGAGTTTTTTCCTGGCAGCAGCAGTTGCTGGAGAAACTGAAGGAGGTGACGTTGTAGTGCCATGTGCCACTTGGGCTGACAACTTGCTCACTAGGAGAACTCATTTAAGATCTTGGCCTATTGGAAAGAAAGACATGATGCACAACTTAAACATAGGATCAAACACAATTTCCAAAATGTCCTGATCCGATTTCAAGATGTTGCCAACCCTTGGATCCTGGTGAAGTAAATAAAGTCCAACATACTTAGCGGAATCACTTAATTTAATCTCCTTCAATTTCAAATATTCCAAAAGTGTAATTAGGGAAATCACCTGACTCAAGGTAGCAGTGCCTGAACTAACTTAACAGGTGGCTACTTCAAAGGGTTTTAGCACCTTGCAGAAAATGGAAAGTATTCTCCACTGCGCTAAAGTAAGGTACATTCCCCCTCCTCTCCCAATGTCATGGATAGTTGTGTAGCTGTGGATGGCTTTTTGCTGTTCCTCCATCTGCTGAAGCATGAAGCAAGGGTGGAATTCCACCTCTTGCTTCAGTTGGTGTCAGTGCAAATTGAACTGTTCTTGAAGCTTTTGCAATCTCCTTCATGCAGCTGCTGAATGTCGAAAATGTCCCAAAATTTTTCGGGCTACAGACAGCATCTCCTGCATGCCCCTGTCATTTTTATATTAAAAAAAAAACGCCTATACCACCAACTTGATTGTGTGAGCAAAACATGGTATGTGTTAGAATTCACCCAGCTGTAATGCTTTCATAATATGTGGCGTCATCAGAAATCACAAATCCTGAGGAGAATCCAAGTGGGATAAGACATTTTGCTATGACATCCCTTAGTTTTTTTAGAAGGTTTTTAATAGTATGCCTTATAGTGAAGCCAGCGACACAGAGTAGCCTGCCTCTATATGAGCTGCCATTGTTTGTTAAATACTGCTACTGAAAGCAATTCACCTACCAAGTGGGCTGTCACAGTTATGTTATCTTTACTTTGCCCACTACTGCTTGTCCACATATCTGCGATTAAGTGAACAGTGGGTACGAGAGGCAGTCAATTTACCGCCTGTCGGGATACCGGCGGTCAGGATACCGATGCCGGAATCCCGACACCAGCTGAAATACCGTCAGTCGGAGTCCCGACTGCCGGTTGTTTACCCCTCTTGGGTGGTAGTCCACACCACCACCCGGAGGGGATTAGAACCCTGTGGCGACCAAAGGTCGCCACCAGGCCCGAAGCATGGTGAGCGCAGCGAGCCCACGAGGGGACATGCTGCGCTTGCTGCTGGGATCCCGGCTGTCGGGCTCCTGGCGTCGATCTCCTGACCGCCGGGATCCCGACAGCCAGGATCTCGTACTAATCCCGTGGGTACAATGGCATTTTGTAAGGCAATAATTTGTTTTTTTAACGTCCTGGTACAGGCTAGGTATTGCTTGTCTAGTAGAATGGAGCCAAGGTGGAATTGGTATCAGGGACACAGGACCTTAATTAACTGTCTAAAACCTGCTGCATTAATTGGGGGAGGGGGCTTAAAAATTGTTTTCAGGATTTGGGTAAAAATAATTCACATTAGAAGTAGTGATGAGCGGGTTCGGTTCCTCGGAATCCGAACCCCCCCGAACTTCAGCCTTTTTACACGGGTCCGAGGCAGACTCGGATCTTCCCGCCTTGCTCGGTTAACCCGAGCGCGCCCGAACGTCATCATCCCGCTGTCGGATTCTCACGAGGCTCGGATTCTATCGCGAGACTCTGATTCTATATAAGGAGCCGCGCGTCGCCGCCATTTTCACACGTGCATTGAGATTGATAGGGAGAGGACGTGGCTGGCGTCCTCTCCGTTTAGAATAGAAATAGATAGAGAGAGTGAGACACTTGATTTACTGGAGCTTAGGAGTACTCAGAGAGTGCAGAGTTTACTAGTGACTGACCAGTGACCACCAGTGCAGTTTTATTATTATTTAATATAATCCGGACTCTGCCTGAAAAAAAACGATACACAGTGACACAGTATACCATATCTGTGCTCAGCCTCAGTGTGCTGCATCATCTATGTATATCTGACTGTGCTGAGTGCTCACTGCTCACACAGCTTAATTGTGGGGGAGACTGGGGAGCAGTTATAGCAGGAGTACATTAACAGTGCACACTTTTGCTGCCAGAGTGCCACTGCCAGTGTGACTGACCAGTGACCACTGACCACCAGTATATTGTGATTGTCTGCCTGAAAAAGTTAAACACTCGTCGTGTGGTGTTTTTATTCTATAAACGCATTCTGCTGACAGTGTCCAGCAGGTCCGTCATTATATAATATATACCTGTCCTGCAGTAGTGATATATATATATTTTTTATATCATTATCATCCAGTCTATATTAGCAGCAGACGCAGTACGGTAGTCCACGGCTGTAGCTACCTCTGTGTCGGCAGTCGCTCGTCCATCCATAATTGTATACCACCTACCTGTTGTGGGGTTTTTTTCTATCTTCTTGATACTAGTAGCTTACTTTAGGAGTCTGCAGTGCTGACAGTGTCCAGCAGGTCCGTCATTATATAATATATACCTGTCCGGCTGCAGTAGTGATATATATATTTTTTTTATATCATTATCATCCAGTCTATATAGCAGCAGACGCAGTACGGTAGTCCACGGCTGTAGCTACCTCTGTGTTGGCAGTCGCTCGTCCATCCATAATTGTATACCACCTACCTGTGGTGTTTTTTTTTTCTATCTTCTTGATACTAGTAGCTTACTTTAGGAGTCTGCAGTGCTGACAGTGTCCAGCAGGTCCGTCATTATATAATATATACCTGTCCGGCTGCAGTAGTGATATATATATATTTTTTATATCATTACCATCCAGTCTATATTAGCAGCAGACGCAGTACGGTAGTCCACGGCTGTAGCTACCTCTGTGTCGGCAGTTGCTCGTCCATCCATAATTGTATACCACCTACCTGTTGTGTTTTTTTTTCTATCTTCTTGATACTAGTAGCTTACTTTAGGAGTCTGCAGTGCTGACAGTGTCCAGCAGGTCCGTCATTATATAATATATACCTGTCCGGCTGCAGTAGTGATATATATATATTTTTTATATCATTATCATCCAGTCTATATTAGCAGCAGACGCAGTACGGTAGTCCACGGCTGTAGCTACCTCTGTGTCGGCAGTCGCTCGTCCATCCATAATTGTATACCACCTACCTGTTGTGTTTTTTTTTTCTATCTTCTTGATACTAGTAGCTTACTTTAGGAGTCTGCAGTGCTGACAGTGTCCAGCAGGTCCGTCATTATATAATATATACCTGTCCGGCTGCAGTAGTGATATATATATATATTTTTTATATCATTATCATCCAGTCTATATTAGCAGCAGACGCAGTACGGTAGTCCACGGCTGTAGCTACCTCTGTGTCGGCAGTCGCTCGTCCATCCATAATTGTATACCACCTACCTGTGGTGTTTTTTTTTTCTATCTTCTTGATACTAGTAGCTTACTTTAGGAGTCTGCAGTGCTGACAGTGTCCAGCAGGTCCGTCATTATATAATATATACCTGTCCGGCTGCAGTAGTGATATATATATATATTTTATATCATTATCATCCAGTCTATATTAGCAGCAGACGCAGTACGGTAGTCCACGGCTGTAGCTACCTCTGTGTCGGCAGTCGCTCGTCCATCCATAATTGTATACCACCTACCTGTGGTGTTTTTTTTTTTTTTCTATCTTCTTGATACTAGTAGCTTACTTTAGGAGTCTGCAGTGCTGACAGTGTCCAGCAGGTCCGTCATTATATAATATATACCTGTCCGGCTGCAGTAGTGATATATATATATATTTTTTATATCATTATCATCCAGTCTATATTAGCAGCAGACGCAGTACGGTAGTCCACGGCTGTAGCTACCTCTGTGTCGGCAGTCGCTCGTCCATCCATAAGTATACTAGTATCCATCCATCTCCATTGTTTACCTGAGGTGCCTTTTAGTTGTGCCTATTAAAATATGGAGAACAAAAATGTTGAGGTTCCAAAAATAGGGAAAGATCAAGATCGACTTCCACCTCGTGCTGAAGCTGCTGCCACTAGTCATGGCCGAGACGATGAAATGCCATCAACGTCGTCTGCCAAGGCCGATGCCCAATGTCATAGTACAGAGCATGTAAAATCCAAAACACCAAATATCAGTAAAAAAAGGACTCAAAAATCTAAAATAAAATTGTCGGAGGAGAAGCGTAAACTTGCCAATATGCCATTTACCACACGGAGTGGCAAGGAACGGCTGAGGCCCTTGCCTATGTTCATGGCTAGTGGTTCAGCTTCACATGAGGATGGAAGCACTCAGCCTCTCGCTAGAAATATGAAAAGACTCAAGCTAGCAAAAGCACAGCAAAGAACTGTGCATTCTTCGAAATCACAAATCCACAAGGAGAGTCCAATTGTGTCGTTTGCGATGCCTGACCTTCCCAACACTGGACGTGAAGAGCATGCGCCTTCCACCATTTGCACGCCCCCTGCAAGTGCTGGAAGGAGCACCCGCAGTCCAGTTCCTGATAGTCAGATTGAAGATGTCAGTGTTGAAGTACACCAGGATGAGGAGGATATGGGTGTTGCTGGCGCTGGGGAGGAAATTGACCAGGAGGATTCTGATGGTGAGGTGGTTTGCTTAAGTCAGGCACCCGGGGAGACACCTGTTGTCCGTGGGAGGAATAGGGCCATTGACATGCCTGGTGAAAATACCAAAAAAATCAGCTCTTCGGTGTGGAAGTATTTCAACAGAAATGCGGACAACATTTGTCAAGCCGTGTGTTGCCTTTGTCAAGCTGTAATAAGTAGGGGTAAGGACGTTAACCACCTCGGAACATCCTCCCTTATACGTCACCTGCAGCGCATTCATCATAAGTCAGTGACAAGTTCAAAAACTTTGGGCGACAGCGGAAGCAGTCCACTGACCAGTAAATCCCTTCCTCTTGTAACCAAGCTCACGCAAACCACCCCACCAACTCCCTCAGTGTCAATTTCCTCCTTCCCCAGGAATGCCAATAGTCCTGCAGGCCATGTCACTGGCAATTCTGACGAGTCCTCTCCTGCCTGGGATTCCTCCGATGCATCCTTGCGTGTAACGCCTACTGCTGCTGGCGCTGCTGTTGTTGCTGCTGGGAGTCGATGGTCATCCCAGAGGGGAAGTCGTAAGACCACTTTGACTACTTCCACCAAGCAATTGACTGTCCAACAGTCCTTTGCGAGGAAGATGAAATATCACAGCAGTCATCCTGCTGCAAAGCGGATAACTGAGGCCTTGGCATCCTGGGCGGTGAGAAACGTGGTTCCGGTATCCATCATTACTGCAGAGCCAACTAGAGACTTGTTGGAGGTACTGTGTCCCCGGTACCAAATACCATCTAGGTTCCATTTCTCTAGGCAGGCGATACCGAAAATGTACACAGACATCAGAAAAAGAGTCACCAGTGTCCTAAAAAATGCAGTTGTACCCAATGTCCACTTAACCACGGACATGTGGACAAGTGGAGCAGGGCAGACTCAAGACTATATGACTGTGACAGCCCACTGGGTAGATGTATTGCCTCCCGCAGCAAGAACAGCAGCGACGGCACCAGTAGCAGCATCTCGCAAACGCCAACTCGTTCCTAGGCAGGCTACGCTTTGTATCACTGCTTTTCATAAGAGGCACACAGCTGACAACCTCTTACGGAAACTGAGAAACATCATCGCGGAATGGCTTACCCCAATTGAACTCTCCTGTGGATTTGTGGCATCGGACAATGCCAGCAATATTGTGTGTGCATTAAATCTGGGCAAATTCCAGCACGTCCCATGTTTTGCACATACCTTGAATTTGGTGGTGCAGAATTATTTAAAAAACGAGAGGGGCGTGCAAGAGATGCTGTCGGTGGCCAGAAGAATTGCGGGACACTTTCGGCGTACAGGCACCACGTACAGAAGACTGGAGCACCACCAAAAACGCCTGAACCTGCCCTGCCATCATCTGAAGCAAGAAGTGGTAACGAGGTGGAATTCAACCCTCTATATGCTTCAGAGGTTGGAGGAGCAGCAAAAGGCCATTCAAGCCTATACAACTGAGCACGATATAGGAGGTGGAATGCACCTGTCTCAAGCGCAGTGGAGAATGATTTCAACGTTGTGCAAGGTTCTGCAACCTTTTGAACTTGCCACACGTGAAGTCAGTTCAGACACTGCCAGCCTGAGTCAGGTCATTCCCCTCATCAGGCTTTTGCAGAAGAAGCTGGAGACATTGAAGGAGGAGCTAACACAGAGCGATTCCGCTAGGCATGTGGGACTTGTGGATGGAGCCCTTAATTCGCTTAACAAGGATTCACGGGTGGTCAATCTGTTGAAATCAGAGCACTACATTTTGGCCACCGTGCTCGATCCTAGATTTAAAACCTACCTTGGATCTCTCTTTCCGGCAGACACAAGTCTGCTGGGGTTCAAAGAACTGCTGGTGACAAAATTGTCAAGTCAAGCGGAACGCGACCTGTCAACATCTCCTCCTTCACATTCTCCCGCAACAGGGGGTGCGAGGAAAAGGCTACGAATTCCGAGCCCACCCGCTGGCGGTGATGCAGGGCAGTCTGGAGCGACTGCTGATGCTGACATCTGGTCCGGACTGAAGGACCTGACAACGATTACGGACATGTCGTCTACTGTCACTGCATATGATTCTCTCCCCATTGAAAGAATGGTGGAGGATTATATGAGTGACCGCATCCAAGTAGGCACGTCAGACAGTCCGTACTTATACTGGCAGGAAAAAGAGGCAATTTGGAGGCCCTTGCACAAACTGGCTTTATTCTACCTAAGTTGCCCTCCCACAAGTGTGTACTCCGAAAGAGTGTTTAGTGCCGCCGCTCACCTTGTCAGCAATCGGCGTATGAGGTTACATCCAGAAAATGTGGAGAAGATGATGTTCATTAAAATGAATTATAATCAATTCCTCCGTGGAGACATTCACCAGCAGCAATTGCCTCCACAAAGTACACAGGGAGCTGAGTTGGTGGATTCCAGTGGGGACGAATTGATAATCTGTGAGGAGGGGGATGTACACGGTGATATATCGGAGGATGATGATGAGGTGGACATCTTGCCTCTGTAGAGCCAGTTTGTGCAAGGAGAGATTAATTGCTTCTTTTTTGGTGGGGGTCCAAACCAACCCGTCATTTCAGTCACAGTCGTGTGGCAGACCCTGTCACTGAAATGATGGGTTGGTTAAAGTGTGCATGTCCTGTTTATACAACATAAGGGTGGGTGGGAGGGCCCAAGGACAATTCCATCTTGCACCTCTTTTTTCTTTCATTTTTCTTTGCGTCATGTGCTGTTTGGGGAGTAGTTTTTGGAAGGGCCATCCTGCGTGACACTGCAGTGCCACTCCTAGATGGGCCAGGTGTTTGTGTCGGCCACTTGGGTCGCTTATCTTAGTCACACAGCTACCTCATTGCGCATCGTTTTTTTCTTCTTTGCGTCATGTGCTGTTTGGGGAGTAGTTTTTTGAAGGGCCATCCTGCGTGACACTGCAGTGCCACTCCTAGATGGGCCAGGTGTTTGTGTCGGCCACTAGGGTCGCTTAGCTTAGTCACACAGCTACCTCATTGCGCCTCTTTTTTTCTTTGCGTCATGTGCTGTTTGGGGGGTGTTTTTTGGAAGGGCCATCCTGCGTGACACTGCAGTGCCACTCCTAGATGGGCCAGGTGTTTGTGTCGGCCACTAGGGTCGCTTATCTTAGTCACACAGCTACCTCATTGCGCATCTTTTTTTTCTTCTTTGCGTCATGTGCTGTTTGGGGAGTAGTTTTTTGAAGGGCCATCCTGCGTGACACTGCAGTGCCACTCCTAGATGGGCCAGGTGTTTGTGTCGGCCACTAGGGTCGCTTAGCTTAGTCACACAGCTACCTCATTGCTCCTCTTTTTTTCTTTGCATCATGTGCTGTTTGGGGGGTGTTTTTTGGAAGGGCCATCCTGCGTGACACTGCAGTGCCACTCCTAGATGGGCCAGGTGTTTGTGTCGGCCACTAGGGTCGCTTAGCTTACTCACACAGCTACCTCATTGCACCTCTTTTTTTTCTTCTTTGCGTCATGTGCTGTTTGGGGAGTAGTTTTTGGAAGGGCCATCCTGCGTGACACTGCAGTGCCACTCCTAGATGGGCCAGGTGTTTGTGTCGGCCACTTGGGTTGCTTATCTTAGTCACACAGCTACCTCATTGCGCCTCTTTTTTTCTTTGCGTCATGTGCTGTTTGGGGGGTGTTTTTTGGAAGGGCCATCCTGCGTGACACTGCAGTGCCACTCCTAGATGGGCCAGGTGTTTGTGTCGGCCACTTTGGTCGCTTATCTTAGTCACACAGCTACCTCATTGCGCCTCTTTTTTTCTTTGCGTCATGTGCTGTTTGGGGGGTGTTTTTTGGATGGGCCATCCTGCGTGACACTGCAGTGCCACTCCTAGATGGGCCAGGTGTTTGTGTCGGCCACTAGGGTCGCTTATCTTAGTCACACAGCTACCTCATTGCGCATCTTTTTTTTCTTCTTTTTCACACTGCAGTGCCACTCCTAGATGGGCCAGGTGTTTGTGTCGGCCACTAGGGTCGCTTAGCTTACTCACACAGCTACCTCATTGCGCCTCTTTTTTTTCTTCTTTGCGTCATGTGCTGTTTGGGGAGTAGTTTTTTGAAGGGCCATCCTGCGTGACACTGCAGTGCCACTCCTAGATGGGCCAGGTGTTTGTGTCGGCCACTTGGGTCGCTGAGCTTAGTCATCCAGCGACCACGGTGCAAATTTTAGGACTAAAAATAATATTGTGAGGTGTGAGGTGTTCAGAATAGACTGAAAATGAGTGGAAATTATGGTTATTGAGGTTAATAATACTTTGGGATCAAAATGACCCCCAAATTCTATGATTTAAGCTGTTTTTTAGGGTTTTTTGAAAAAAACACCCGAATCCAAAACACACCCGAATCCGACAAAAAAAATTCGGTGAGGTTTTGCCAAAACGCGTTCGAACCCAAAACACGGCCGCGGAACCGAACCCAAAACCAAAACACAAAACCCGAAAAATTTCCGGTGCTCATCACTAATTAGAAGTGGATATTTTGGTCATATGCTTATCCCTACATTTGCAGAGGAGACAGATATGGTGGAAGGTGGATTCCCTGTGAGTGCAGTAGCAGAAAAGTCAGACTCACACATAGCACTCAAGGACACACTTAGACTCTCTTCATGGATTTGTGGCATTTCTGTTTCTCAAATGCACAGTTTTTTCTACTGCCTCAGTGGTTTTTTTTTTTTTTTACACCTCTTCTAGACTCTGAAAAGGTCTTGCATTGTCATAACAGGCAGAAGAAGATGCCTCACTGACAGATGCAGAACCACCACTCATTAATAAAGGCCAAGGACTGAGTCTTTCCTTGCTACTGCATGTGGTGAATGACATGTTGGCAATTCTATGTTTTTCTGCAGTAAACTTTCCCTTTATTAGAGGTGTTTTTTCTATACCCTAGTAAAATATATATATTTTTTTATTTCAGATGCCCTGACTTAAACCCTATATTCCCTCAGGCATCGGCTTTAGTCGATGACGTTGAAGAACTAGAACCATCTTGGTTGCTACTTCTGTTCTTCTTTAAACAGGTCATTATCCATTTTTTAACTTGCAGCTCGGGTGGTCTTCAGTATGCCGCCGGCTGGGATCCCGGCGACCAGCATACCGGCGCCGGGATCCCGACCGCCGGCATGCCGACACATATTCTCCCTCTTGGGAGTCCACAACCCCCCTGGAGGGAGAATAAATAGCATGGTGCACATAGTGCACCACCGTGCCCGCAGCATGGTGAGCACAGCGAGCCCGCAAGGTATGCTGGCCCCCGGGATCCCGGCCGCCGGCCACTCATACTACACCCTTGCAGCTCAACTCATACTGTGTAGAGTCAGACCACTTTTATATATACGTGAAGTGAACAGAGACCACTGGGGTACAGCGTATTGGAGTAGAGTTCACAGAAGAGTACAAACAAATGATAAAACAATATATTTTTTACTCTTTTGTTTTAACTCGCAGCTCGGCTCATACTGCGTGGAATCAGACTGCTTTTATATGTACCTGAAGTGAACAAAGTGCACTGGGGTACAGTGCACAGCACAGTACAAGCAAATTATACAACAATATATTTTTTATTCTTTTTTTAAACAAGCAGCTCAGCTCACACTGACTGGAGTCAGACCGCTTTTATATGTATGTGAAGTGAACAAAGTGTACTGGGGTACAGTGCAGAGATCAGTACAAGCAAATTATACAACAATATATTTTTTATTCTTTTTCTTTTTTTAACTAACAGCTCAGCTCACACTGCCTGGAGTCAGACCGCTTTTATATGTACGTGAAGTGAACAAAGCACACTGGGGTACAGTGTACTGGGGTACAGTGCACAGAACAGAACAAACAAATTATACAACAATATTTTTTTATTATCAGAAAAATTAAAAGCATCTACCCCAACCTCAGTTAAAAAAGTTACCAATAAATAAATAAATAAATAAATAAAATCTGCATTTAAATCACCATATAAAAATTAAAATCACCCATTCTCACCCTGTCAAGGTTATTAAAATTACACTAATAATATAATCATTTTATTCACATAACAAAATGCAGAAAGATATACATAGGAAGTACACACAGACTCATTGTTAGTTATTTTGATGTCTTGTAACCTCAACTTGAATATTTTGTACCCACAAGTGGTAGAGCTACTCCTGGTTAAGAACTTCTGTTTTATGCTGACAAAATGCAATGGGTCATAAATAAATGACTTGATCTCTTATAGAGCTGCATATAAAATTACAGCCAGAGTGACCAGTAGCCAGACATCTATAGATTCCATTACCGTGATGTAAGGAAGTCCGAGTTCAGCGGCCGCACGAGATGCCGGCCGAAAGTGGACGGGTTTTTAATGGGGCAGCCATGTACAAGGCTAAACCATGCCTTGTACATGATTTCCCCTTTAAAAAAATCATCCAAGTTCGTCCGACATCCTGCACGGCCGCCGAACTCAGAATTCATTACATCCCACCCCGGTCTTTCTGTCTGTACAGCACTGACAGCTGGTCACATACTGTAACTACTGTACAGTATATATGTTAATACTGTATCTTTCTTTTTTATGTGTATTACTTTATCTAATATGCATTTGTGTTTCTACCTTTTTTTATGCTTGTGTACATATCTCCTACAATTTTGTCATCAATTGCAAGAATAATCTTCATTACTATGATGTTTTGCATATTTTTCACAAACATGAACCATGGCAAGTCAGGAATGAGCCACTTTCTAGATCTTCTACTGGCCACTGATCTCAATATGTTAGTTCTGGTAACAGCTTTCCCCTATGTGTAAATGTCACTTTTACTGTACAGTGTAAATGTTTACCCTGGATTGCATCAGTGTGTGACTCTGTTCAGGACTTGAACACAATACACATTTCCTGCTGACACACATTGATCTATAATTAGAAAACCATTAATGAAGCGGAAACTGGTTATTTAACTCTATAAACCATGTCTTACGTACAGTAGTTGTCAATGTACAGCACCTTCTATACATTATTTATTAAATATACAGTATTTTTTGTATGTTAATTTATTACGTGTGAGTGTTTAACACAAATGTTTATACTAAGGATGAGATGTATCAAGCCTTGGAGAGAGATTAAGTGGAGCAGTTGCCCAAAGCGATTAGTCAGTTTGTAACTGCCATTTCCAATGGCTAGATAAATTACCGTTTTGGCAACAGCTCCAATTTATCTTTCTCTAATGCTTGATACATCTCCCCCTATATGTCTTTACTTAAAATGTACACATTAGTGATAAACAGAGAAAACAGATCTCTTTGGATGACAATCAGTGGTCATTTTCATCTGGAAGCAAAGTTCAACATTTGTTGCTCCCAATAGAATGATATAAAACCCACCTGCTCTTCTGGCAATGGTGAAATTGTCTATTTTTCTGGTGTTAAGGTATTCGGATTACTCACCGTCCCGCTGAATATGTGACCTTAATCTGAAACTCCCAATTGAATATTTTAAGGCTAAGAGGGACACGTACTAAGCAGTGATAAAAGTGGAGAAGTGAGCCAGTGGAGAAGTTGCCCATGGCAACCAATCAGCATTGACGTAACATTTATAATTTGCATACTATAAAAGTATACAGAGCAGCTGATTGGTTGTCATGGGAAACTTCTCCACTGGCTCACTTCTCCACTTCTATCACTGCTTAGTACATGTCCCCCTAAGGGGTACATTTACTAAGCAGTGATAAGAGCAGAGAAGTGAGCCAGTGGAGAAGTGCCCATGGCAACCAATCAGCACTGAAGTAACATCTATAATTTGCATACTATAAAACGATACAGAGATGCTGATTGGCTGATGGGGAAATTTCTCCACTAGTTCACTTCTCCACTCTTATCACTGCTTAGTAAATGTACCCCTAAGTCTCATGTCTGACAGCGGCTGCCCATCTTGGTAATGGGCCGAGTGAATTTGGTGAAAATAGTTATTGAAAATTGTGTCAGGCTAGGGGGGAGGGGGCTTAACTCTGCCAGACATGAGACTATGGGGGACATTTACTGAGCAGTGATAGGAGCGGATTAAATGAGCCAGTGGAGAAGTGCCGATGGCAGCCAATCAGCACTGAAGTAACATCTATAATTTGCATACTATAAAATTATACAGAGCTGCTGATTGGTTGATGGGGCGACTTCTCCACTGGCTCACTTCTCCACTCTTACCACTGCTTAGTAAATGTCCCCCTATATTACTTGGCTGCACAGCTTTTTCATCACCATGAATGGGTTTCCTCTTAGAGGAAGTGTGAGGTATATTGGGCTTTGTTGGAATGTGCTTATTTAGTGTATACCCCCGTACAGTTTCTTTTGGCAACATCTTCACTTACCCACTGTCCAGGGGTTTGGTTAGCAGTGCCAGAAATTGGTCTTTGTACTCTGCTTTGGGACAATCAAAGGGGGTCAATCCTCCAGGTATGCCCCAGACTTGCACAAGCCCGTACCTTGATTTGTTCTTTATCACTATGTTTGCATTATGTCATTTGACTGTATGCCCCTTCCGGATGAGAGGGGCGTACTGTACATGGATTTAACTAATTTGTATGAATGACAGTTTTTGTCTGCTTTCCAGTGTTTGGGAGCAAATGCTCAATTGTCATTTGCTCTCATCCATTACCAGATTTTCATTCCAACCAGCCAGATCTGGCAGATGATCTGCCAGGCAATTGTATAGTGTATACCCAGCTTTTTGTGCTTTAGCTCCATTTGTTTATTTGTTTTTTCCTACAGTATAAAACCTTCAATAAAAATACACAATTAAAACAAAAAGTTGAACATTTGTATAAGACGGAAGTTTTCTACAGGTTTAGGGGTACATTCAATAAGAGTTGGGTCCATTCCGACATGCAGTTGTCGGAATGGACCTGACAACCCCTATTCAAAAGAGCGGCCAAATCCGACTGTCGGATTTTGCCGTTCCCTGTTTCCTGACTTGCTGCTGCTGTCAGCGCTGTGTGTGCGCTGACAGCAGCGGCAGAAGGGGCTGTCAGCGGTGCCGGGGGTAAGGGGGGAGCGGTTAGCAGTGCTGGGGGTGAGGGGGGAGCAGTCAGCTGCGCCGGAGGTGATGGGGGAGCGGTCAGCGGCGCCAGAGGTGAGGGGGGAACGGTCAGCGGCGCCGGAGGTGAGGAGATATCTGCGGTGGAGGGGGGAGCAATGGAGGAGATGGAGGGGAGAGGAGAGGAGGAGACAGGGAGCAGCGGCTGCAGCAGCAGTGGCTCACGGCGGCGTCCACCCGGCTTCAGCAAGTGGGACCTCGCTTGCTGGAGCCGGGTGGACACTGCCACTGGGTTCCTGCTCTCCCCGCTGCAGCGCTGCTCCACCGCATCCCTCTCTCAGTTTACCTCAACTCAATCCAACTTTTTTTAAAGTCGGATTGAGATTGTCGGAAACTGGGCAAAAACCTGTCGGGTTTGGCCCCGCTTCCGACAATTCGCGCTGATCGGCGGCTGAAGCCACGATCAGCGTGCATTCCGACAAGTCTTGTCGGAATAAATGGGGCCGTAATGAATAGGTCGGAACCCCATCCGACCTAAAACTGTCAGAAGCTGCCGTCTTCCCGACAAGACGGCAGCTTCCGACAGTTATTGAATATACCCCTTAGTGTATAACCAATTCATTATTACCAATCATCCAGCACTCAGATATTACAGTTGAAATGCTTAGTATAATACTGTACATAACATAGTATAGTGCTGCTAACTGCTAAGGTCTGTCAGAATAGCTAGAGGTGCGCTATAGTAGGCTGTGTGTTGATGTGTGCATAGTTTGTGACTGAAGGAGGGGTGTATCAAGTCTTGGAAAGAAATAAAGTGGAGAATTTACCCAAAGAAGTCAGCCTCTAACTGTCATTTATGTAGCACAGTCTATAAAATGACAGAAGCTGATTGGGCAACTTTTCATTTTTATCTCTTAAAGGTTTGATACATCTCGCCCTGAAAAGTTAGCAACTTAAAAATCTGCATTCAAAGTTATGTTTTGCCACACCTGACTAAATTTCCAGTATTTACAAAATATACCACTGGTTCAGGCAATATGAACTCTTGTCATCAAAACGATTGCTCACAATTTTAATTAAAACGTCAAAATTATAATAAATATGTCATCTATAACAGGAGTAATAATCTCTGACTGTTTACTGGGGTCTTGTTAATCCCCATAATAAAAAGTTGCACAGGTTTCTTTCCTAAGAAAGGTTTGCCAAGTTAGGAATATTACTAGTTTTTGCTCACCATATTCAACTAGTAACTTCAATTTAAAAAAAGTCAAAAACAAAATCATACTATAATAATAATAAACAAGATGTACAAGAATCCCATCACAAATGGAAAGTAAGGTGATGACAGTAGAAAAACTCAAGTAGCTATGTGTAAATAGCAGCACCACCAGAGCCGGCCCTAACCAATATGATGCCCTAGGCAAGATTTTGGCTGGTGCCCCCTAGCACCGCCGCTCATTCTGCAGAAGATGCCTGGCATGAGTCAGCTGGCAGCTCTGCTAACGTCGGGCAGCTTTTGTCTATGAAAATGCATCTTATTTGCATTACTATGTGGCTAGGATGCACAAGCAGCATCTGCTGATTAAAATGATATGCAGCATGCCTATGTTCTGTGTGCGTCTGCGGCTGTATCTGCCTACGAAATGCTACATTACAGTAATTTCCAGGAATACACTGCAACGTAGCATTCGTATGCAGATACAGCCACAGTCACACACAGAATATAGGCATGCCGCATATCATTTTAATCAGCAGAAGCTGCTGGTGCCCCTAAGCATACCAAATGCCCTATGCATTTGCCTAGTTTGCCTATGCCTAAGGCCGGCTCTGAGCACCACAATAAGAGCCCTGTTTATTGTTTGCTATGTTTCGTGGTGACAGTTTGTGTTGTCGCTTTTGTTTGCAGCCCATCTTATGACTGGATGCGAAGAGTCACACAGAGAAAAAAAACATCAAAGAAGGGGAAGGTTTGCCTTCTGTTTGACCATCTGGAGCCTGTGGAGCTGGCAGAACACCTAACATTTCTGGAGTATAAAGCCTTCCGAAGGATATCTGTAAGCATAAATGTTATTATTTTCATAGGCTAATCATTTTTGTTTTTTCAAGATTAGAAATGCAGTGTTTAAAATGAGATTGTTTGTTAAAGGTCTAAAGGCTTTGGACTTTTACAATTCCAAGTCATGAAGACATTATTATAATTATTTGTTATTATTCATTAAGGACACCAAAACAAAAGACTAACTAGGCGGGCTGGAGGGAATGAATTTGGTTTGAGGCCCATCTGGTATAGATGGACAAGATCATTTACTGGCTGTGATATAATAAACAGAGCTATTTGGTTCTTATTATTTTATGAGGTCGCAGTAATCTACAGATATGCAAAAAAAACCTAAGTCATGCAAAGTCTTAAAAAGTAAGTAAATATAATGCAAAGATAGCTGCACATATGTTTCTACAAGCCATTGCTAATGTAGCATCTTTACATCATGTACAACTCATGGATGGATCATTGTTTGGAGCTATGCAGGACACTCTTTAGTAGGGGTGACTTTGTTACCTTTTGTAGCTTTCAAAAAGAAGGAATGTCCAGGTTTTAATCAATCCATTTCAGAATACCTTTAATAAGTTCTGATTCTTAGATAGAAAGTTCACACACTCAGCAAGAGTGATACTGTTTGGCTGTTTGTCACAATGTAACCCAACATTTGAGACAAATACCTGTATATAAAGGTACTTTTAAGGAAACAATTATTATTGTTATTATATTATAATAGTTTATTTACATGGCACCAAAATAATTCATGGTGCTGTACTGGGAAATTACAGTAGCACACACAATTAATAGAATATATACAAATAGACAGAACTGGGGAAGAAACAGCCATTGAGATCTCTATGCAACTGACTGCAGAGCCGGCCCTAACCAATATGATGCCCTAGTCAAGATTTTTGTCTGGTGCCCCCTAGCACCGCAGCTAGTTCTGCCTCTGACCCTGCACCCCTTTACCAGCAACATCACCCCTCACCCATAGCAGTACTCATTTTGGTGCTCCTACGCCCTATATTTTAAATAGGAGCAGTGCGCACATTTGGCGCACAGCCCAAAAAGGAGTGTATTCTTGCTGGGAATGGGCATGGCCACACAATAGTACCCCCAATTCAAATTATGCCACACAGTAGTGCAACTTTATTCACATTTTATCATGCGATAGTGTCCCTTATTCATGTTACATCACACAGTAGTACCACTTTACCTTATATACATTACTAATCACAGTAGTGCTCCTTATTATTACATCACACTGAATTGCTCCTTATTCACATTACACCACACCTTATTAATCTTTATTCACATTAGACCAGTCAGTAGTGCACTTTTTATACATTACGCAACACAGTAGAGCACCTTATACACATATTGCCACACATTAGTAATTAATTTATATACATAATACCACACAGTAATGCCCCTTACACATATGACACACATTATTAATGTCCTTATAAACATAGTGGGGCAGATGTATTAAGCCTGAAGAAGGGATAAAGAAGTGATAAAGCAGTGATAAGTGCAAGTTGATAACGCACCAGACAGTCAGCTCCTAATTGTCATTTCTTCAAACCCATAATGATTGGCTGGTGCGTTATCACCTTGTGCTTATCACTAGTTTATCCCTTCTCCAGGTTAATACATCTGCCCCAATGTGCCTTACACATTATGCCAACCTTTATTAATGCCCTTATACACATAATGTAGCTTACACATACACACCTCTGCCTCTGCTTAGATACAGGTGTGTCCTCATACATTTTGCCTCAATATGACATGCAGCAGGAGATGCCTGGCTTGAGTCAGCAGGCAGCTCTGCTAACGTTGGGTGCCTTTTTTGACAAAAATTGCTATGTGGCTAGGATGCACAAGCAGCTTCTGCTGATTAAAATGATATGCGGCATGCCTTTATTCTGTGTGGGACTGTGGCTGTGTCTGCATATGAAATGCTACATTACAGTGATTTCCAGGAATACACTGTAACGTACAATTTCGTTTGCAGATGCAGCCACAGTCACATACAGAACATAGGCATACTGCATATCATTTTAATCAGCAGAAGCTGCTTGTGCCCCTAGGCATTCCAAATGCCCTAGGCATTTACCTAGTTTGCCAATGCCTAAGGCCGGCTCCGACTGAATGACAGCTAGGAAGAGTAGTAGTTAGCGAGCCAATGCCCTGGGACAGCAGTCAGACAGGATCAGAGCTGCTGATTGATTGGGGGAGGGGAGGGGGGGATGTACTGTAGACTTGGAAAGTGTAAGGTGGGGGCAAGAGGGTGGAGGTACCTGCCTGTGAGAGCTTACAGTATAAGTATGTTCTCTGGTTTATTTCTTGTTACTTAACAACCATAATTTGCATAACATTGCCAAACACCACATACTGTATCAACCCCAATTATTTTCAACAACACTCCTAACTTAGTTATAATATAAGATGTAAATATGCAGGTGTGCATAACACTAACCATGATCAGTTACTTTTTTCGCTATGTGAAGGTGGTACTCAGTGTGGTCATCAGTGGATACCTAATGAAAATGTATATCAATAAAATTCTAGAAAAATCCCATGTTTTAGTGTAATGCAGGTTTATCTGGGGACATAGGGGGTAATTCAGACCTGATTATAGCAGCAAATTTGTTAGCAGTTGGGCAACACCATGGCCCTCATTCCGAGTCGTTCACTCGGTATTTTTCATCGCATCGCAGTGAAATTCCGCTTAGTGCGCATGCGCAATATTCGCACTGAGACTGCGCCAAGTATATTTGCTATGAAGAAAGTATTTTTACTCACGGCTTTCTCATCGCTCCGGCGAACGTAATGTGATTGACAGGAAATGGGTGTTACTGGGCGGAAACACGGCGTTTTATGGGCGTGTGGCTGAAAACGCTACCGTTTCCGGAAAAAACGCAGGAGTGGCCGGAGAAACGGGGGAGTGGTTGGGCGAACGCTGGGTGTGTTTGTGACGTCAAACCAGGAACGACAAGCACTGAACTGATCGCACAGGCAGAGTAAGTCTGGAGCTACTCTAAAACTGCTAAGTAGTTTGTGATCGCAATATTGCGAATACATCGGTCGCAATTTTAAGATGCTAAGATACACTCCCAGTAGGCGGCGGCTTAGCGTGTGTAACTCTGCTAAATTCGCCTTGCGACCGATCAACTCGGAATGAGGGCCCATGTGCACTGCAAGGGGAGCAAATATAACATGTGCAGAGAGAGAGTTAGATTTGGGTGCGGTGAGTTCAATCTGCAATCTAAATTGCAGTGTAAAAATAAAGCAGCCAGTATTTACCCTGCACAGAAACAAAATAACTCACCCAAATCTAACTCTCTCTGCAAATGTTATTTCTGCCACACCTGCAGTGCACATGGTGTTGCCCAACTGCTAACAAATTTGCTGCTACGATCAGGTCTGAATTACCCCCATAGTTGCCAGCAGTAATGTCAGGTGACTAAGTTGGTGCACTACAGTTCTAAGAAGTTTAATGTCAGGTGGCTATGACAGCAGTAATGTCAGGTGACTATGTTGGTGCACTAAACGTTTAAGGAATTCAAGCCTGGAGAAATAAGGAACAAAAAAATTAACCTGTTACCAGCCATCAGTAGTGTTCATTTTCAGCTCCAAAAGAAAATATTTGTCGAATTATCTCTATTTCCTATATTATACATAATGGATTTGTTTTTTCCCCCAGTTTACAGATTACCAAAATTATGTAATTCATGGTTACTTAGTCGACAATCCAACCTTGGAGAGGTCCATAGCTCTGTTCAATGGAATCTCTAAATGGGTCCAGCTTATGGTTCTTAGCAAGCCAACTCCACAACAAAGAGCGGAAGTTATTACAAAGTATATCAATGTTGCTGAGGTAAAATTACATTTCTATTTTGTTACAGTTTTATAAACTTCATTTATACATGTGTTTCTCAATAAATTAAACAAATGTCCATATCTACTCAATTTCATGTTTAGGCCTTATACACACATTTCTGTTAATCGGCGTTGATGCTGATAGTCCAAAGAATAATCTAAGCAAATTTACCCGCACAAATAACATTTCTGACAAGTGTTCACTTTGTTTACAACACTTACATCATTGCCAGCAGTGTTTAGTAGTATTATTCCTTTCTAAAATACAATGGAGTTTTATGGGAATGTTCATTAAGGTCCTGAGTCTGACTCATAACTCAGTTGGGATTTTGTATGTTGCTGTGGATGGAAGTCTAATGTGAGAAACCGCTTGTATTCTGAGTAGCATGGATCTCTGCGCTTGCACCACCCTCAGACCTGTGTATGCCAGAGCAGCTGTCACCACTATTATTGGCACTTACACGTACCCTATGATTAAGATCTGAATGACATAGGGGGTCATTCAGAGTTGATCGCTAGCTGAATTTGTTTGCAGCGCAGCGATCAGGCTAAAAATCGGCAGTTCTGCGCATGCTCGCAACGTACGAGCACAACGAACGATGTAGTTTTGCACAGGGTCTAGCGATGCATTTCAGTCGCACTGCTTGCCGCAGAGTGATTGACATGAAGTGGGCATTTCTGGGTGGCAACTGACCGTTTTCAGGGGGTGTGCGGAACAAGGCAGTCGTGCCAGGAAAAACGCAGGCGTGGCTGGGTGAACGCTGGGCGGGTTTATGACGTCAAATCCGGAACTGAATAGTCTGAAGTGATCGCAAGTGCTGAGTAGGTTTTGAGCTACTCTGAAACTACACAAAAATTTTTTGTAGCCGCTCTGCAATACAACCGTTCATACTTCTGCTAAGCTAAAATACACTCCCAGTGGGCGGCGGCATAGCGTTTGCACGGCAGCTAAAAACTGCTAGCGAGCGATCAACTCGGAATGACCCCCATAGTTGGCTCTTCAACATACACCCAACAAAGAAAATGGTGTAACTCTGGATTTACACCCACTGCACGCTTATTAGATAGGTCTCATTTGTGTGTATGCCCAGTTGACACTGTACAGTAACTCTCAGTTCAGTGATAGAGAGAAATGGCCAAGGTGGGTCCACTCAGAGATATGTAAAGAAGCACACAGTATGCTGTGTGCTGTGGCCCATGTGCAGGCAGCAACAAAAATGCTTGATGCAGCGTTTGATCTTGCCTGCAACTCAAAGGCCTTCATTCCGAGTTGTTCGCTCGCTAGCTGCTTTTAGCAGCATTGCAAACGCTAGGCCGCCGCCCTCTGGGAGTGTATCTTAGCTTAGCAGAATAGCGAACGAAAGGTTAGCAGAATTGCTACTAAATAATTCCTTGCAGTTTCTGAGTAGCTCCAGACCTACTCCTAGACTGCGATCACCTCAGTCCGTTTAGTTCCTGGTTTGACGTCACAAACACGCCCTGCGTTCGGCCAGCCACTCCCCCGTTTCTCCAGCCACTCGTGCGTTTTTACCTGGCATGCCTGCGTTTTTTAGCACACTCCCTGAAAACGGCCAGTTTCCGCCCAGAAACACCCACTTCCTGTCAATCACACTAAGATCACTCGAACGATGAAAAAACGCAGCTCGAGCTTGTGTAAATCGACTAAGTTTTGTATTAAATTACTTAGCGCATGCGCGCTGCGTACCATGCGCATGCGCATTTTCCACCTAATTGCTGCGTTGCGAAAAACCGCAACGAGCGAACAACTCGGAATGACCACCAAAATCAGGACCTAAGTATAATAGAATATGGTCCAAGAGATCTTTAAGCAATGGATTTTTCTAATGGGTCAACCACACAGGGTCTAGGGCAAAAAGGGTGCATACAGATTCAGACAGCAAACTTTTATTACTTATGACATTTGTGTGCCAACATGTTTAATACATGTTTCTTTAAATGGTTACACCCCCTGTGGGTGTGCTCAGCACAAAAACACAATTTTTTGCAGCAATCACTTAAGGTAATACTGTCCAACTTTCTGCAAATTAGGATGAATGTGTCGATCATGGGACTGTAGACCGTCCCTCAATTCAAGATTTTCCTGGCAAAATCAGGGTGGTTTTGAGATTGCAGTTGCTTATCATTTGTTATGCTTGGATGTCATTTACACCTTGGTTTTGCACCGCTGTGCTTGGATCATCTGCCAAGGGACGCGCTACCTACAAGTACACCAAAAGTCTCATCAAACTTCAATCTAATCCATAAATTTATTTCCTAAATTTGTTCAATTAAGCCAAATTTATGGCCTAAACTATCAAGACCTTTATTACATGTGGCATTTGTGTGAGTGTGAACATTTTTATTATATTTCCTTGAGAATACTTGGACATATACTTCTCTGCTAAGATGCAGCATGGAGGCTCCCACTGAAAGTATAGGACATGGCTCAAAGACCACCAGCTCTGAGCTTGGGCAAAATTGAAGTCACATTGCAGATTGGAATTGGCCACATTGTAAGGAACGTAGAAGAGAAATGACCAGTGGTGTCTCCAGAGTTGGGACTGCAGCGAAGTCCAAAATATAAATAGGGGAGCTACACCAACTGAAAACCCAAACTGACTCCCTGGCGTTGGTGTGTCTCCCCTTTTTGAATTTTGGACTATGCTGCAGTCTCACCTCTGGAAATGACCATTATTTATTAGGATTGCCTTCACTCCATTCCCGCTGGCAGTGTAGACTTCTGCATTTCTGTAAATACTGTCAACTTGCTACAATAACCCATGTGTCCTGGTGGTTAGACACAGATGCCCAAATCTAGGTGCACTGCACACCCAAAGTTTTTATTTGTTTGATCCGCACCTAACAATCCAGAGATGGTAGTAATTTTTGCTTTCAGTTGCATGCTAATCAGAAATTAAACATTTACAAATTCAATTCAATTAAATATAGTGTATTTCACTACAGAAACTACTGGAAATTCAAAACTTTAATACACTGATGTCTGTGGTTGGAGGACTGAGTCATAGCTCTATCTCTCGTCTTAAAGACACTCACGCACATCTCAGTACTGATGTTACAAAGGTACGTGGTATTAGAAATGTTACAAATGTGTGAAATAAACATGTACCCCAAGAAATAGCATAGGTTGGGAGGCGCTGTAGCCTCCAATACAGTCATTAGGGTGGATATGCATGGGCACTTTATTTTTGTTCATGGCAAGTTCCATTCAAGCTTCACTATGTATAGTGACTACAACTTAGGTGATTAATGGAAGAAGATAATTTGGGATGCGGTCAGCATCCTAGAGGTTGGGATGCTGGCGGCCATGTGACCGATGCTGGAATCCCAGCATCACTTGGAATCCCGGCGCTAGAACTCAGACCGCAGACAGCTGGAAGGTAAATATCAGGGTGATGGTTAGGGATATGTCCCAAGGAGAAAGGGGGGCTAGACATTGGGTGAGCGTTAGCTGTAGCCACCCCCACCCCCCCCCCCCCACCCCGAGTCTTAGCCCTGGCTGCCACCACTGGTGACTTAGCCCTAGCCACGATTCCCACTATCTTAGCCCCAGCCGCCACCCCAGGAGGATTAGGGGAGGGGACAGGGGAGGGGTAAAATAATTAACCCATCCCCTGTTGGCATTCTAATCATCGGGATGCTGGTGTTGGTCATGTGACTACTGGCATCCCGACCACTGGGATCCTATATCACACCTGACAATTTATCTCTTTAGCAAATGGGATTGTCAGCACATACTGGAAATGTTGTAAATACTTTATGGACCATGTAGACTTTAATAATAAAAATAAGTTAAATGTCTGCCCAACTAATCCTCCAGAACCATCATGGTATCATCTTTGTCACATGTCCAAAATATGCTGGCCTGGGCTTTCCTTACTGTGACCATATTAATTATTGCAATGTCCCTGGCAAATTATTGTTATCATAGATTGCATAAAGCATACTTATTTGCTACCTGATTTGTCGGGAGAAGAAGACAAATATTTCTCTGGGGTTGCTTAATAGAAGTAGCTATGGGAAGAAACAAAAAATGTATTTGATGCCATTTTGCTTGTTTTCCCTAGATACCAGGGGTTCCTAACCATGGTCCTCAAGGCACATTAGCAGTTCAGGTTTTAAGATAGCCATACTTGAGCACATGTGACTTAATTAATACCTCAGTTATTTTAATTTAACCATCTCAAGCATGCGCAAGCATTGTTATCACTAAAACCTGGATGTTATGGGTATATTTACTAAAGTGCGGGTTTACAGAAGTGGAGATGTTGCCCATAACAACTAATCAGATTTTACTTATCATTTATCTAGCAAATTCTAGAAAATAATAACTAGATTCTGATTGGATGCATTGGGCAATATCTCCACTTCTGTAAACCCACACTTCAGTAAATATACCACTTAGTATGCCTTGGGGACCGAGGTTGGGAATCACTGGTATGATCTGTACTGTACAGATCATAAAATAAAATAAAAATCTAAAGTACTCAATTATCCTACAAATGGAAAGCTCAATCAATAGCCAAAAATAATATTACATTCACTAAGGTAAATCATAAAATAAAGTGTTTTTCGCAATGAAAAGTGAAATTGGTCATTAAGTCATGGAAATTAAATATCTCTGATCATTAAATGGTTTAGACTTACATGTCTTTTGCAGAGCCATCTTAATGTATGGCCACACTGGGCAGCTGCCATGGGCCCCATAATTCTATTGGCTTTGTGCAGGGAGTGGGCAGGGCACGGGGAATCTACCTCCTGGGCTGGTGCCTCCTGAACTTCTTGGGAGGCAAGTAGCAAATGCTTTGAATTACACACAATCAGAATGGCCAGGTAGCATTCTCTGCCTCCCAGCTTGTAGCCAGACAGTGAATGGCTGTCAGCATGCTGACTGGTGGATGACTAGAGCTATCCACCAACCACAGTGCTAGCAGCCATTAACTATATGGAAGCAAGTGGCAAGATGCGCAGGACAGCAGTAGGGGCCTAGTGCATTGTTTTGCCCAGAGCCTACAATGCTGTTAAGATGGTCCTGGTATTTTGATGTACTGTACTGTAATCAAATATACCTGAAACAATCTTGTTCTTAATTATCAGAGTTCAGTTCCTCTGTGTCCAACTGTAATCCCCACTACAGATTTATCCACTTCCAGTTTCTTGAACTGAGTAACCAAAAACATGCATTACAATACATAGTAGATTATTTTCATATTCAGTACCTATAGAATGTTTTTTTTCCCTGCTTTGCAGGTGTGGGATGAAATGACTGAGCTGGTCTCGTCTAATGGAAACTACTGTAATTATCGTAAAGCCTTTGCGGAGTGCGAAGGTTTCAAAATTCCTATCCTTGGTGTTCATTTGAAAGACTTAATAGCTGTACATGTCGCTTTTCCTGACTGGATAGACGACAATAAAGTAAATACTGTTAAAATGCAACAGTTATACGTCACCCTGAATGAGCTGGTTTCACTACAGACTTCCTCACATCACCTAGAAACAAGTATGGATTTAGTTAACCTCTTAACGGTATGTATTGTATTTTCTGATATCATAAATATATCATATTAAAAATCATGACCTTTTAGAAACTACTCAGCAATTTACTAACGGTATCCAGTCTCTAGGTCGACCACACTTACGTCGACATGCATTAGGCTGACCACTATTGGTCGACATGCATTAGGTCTACATGGTTTCTAGGTCGACATCATTACTAGGTCGACATGTTCTAGGTCGACATGACAAAGGGTCGACATGAGTTTTTCACATTTTTTTTTCTATTTTTTTGAACTTTTTCATACTTTACGATCCGCCTGGACTACAATTGGGAACGGTAACCTTGACCGAAGCATGGCGAGCAAAGCGAGATAAAATATATATCTAAATCTATCTAATGGTGATATATATATCTAAATCTAGCTAATGATGATAACAGGCTGTGTGATGTTAGTTGGCCATAGAATGTAGGATCTTCCACCAAATTAGCATACGTTGTGGTTAGACACCTGCAGCCCACTAAAGACCTGTAGGTGATAGAAAAGAAGAGAAGATCCTGTGTATATGTTTGGAAAGATAGCAGAGGTCTTCAACAGTTGAAGACCAGAGGGCCTAAGCCATTGTATGTCTGCAGAGAGAGAGACAGAGAGAGGGAGATAGAGATAGATCGATAGACTTTTTTTGTAGCTGCTACTTTATCTGTGCTAATGCTATGGCTGAATCCACCAATGTGCACACACAGATGCACCATTGATCAGACTTAAGGTGCACCATCAGACGCACCATCAGACATCGGAGTAACACTTTGATTACTCAGGATGATGGAATATGGCCGCCAGTGCCAGTGGGACTGCATCTTTCGACAAAAAGACCTGACACCAACTAACCACTAACATGCTCGCAGCCGATAGCCACCCGACCAGTCAGAAACATCATTCGAAATTGCAAGGATTTCCATACAATTTCGATATGCATGCCCCTGTGGTAAGCAGTGGGATTTATTTATTATTTATTAGCAGTTTCTTATATAGCACAGCATATTCTGTTGTAAAAAAACACACTGATTTGCATAGGAGAGACCCCTTACAAATAAAGAGGAGCGCTGTCTGCACCAATCAATGGAGACCACATCAATATATCAATAAAAAATTCCATATGATTTATTTTTTTAAAAGCTCAATTCTCACATATATATGCTGCAGCACAAAAAATTATAATATTCAATCAAACAACCATGATTAGATGAACAACAGATCAATTCATGAACTTATATATTCCCCCTAATCTACAGACCATCATTACTATAGGTCATAATCAATCAATTAAAACTTGATATGTGGATATTTTCTACTAACGTCCACTAGATTGTATAACTGAAGTGGTATGGGCTGGTCTTCAAACACTAGGTGTTCATATGTCCCCAGATTTGTGTGGGATCTTTCCTAGAGATGTGTGCACACACTGCTTTAAATAATTAGATGTTAACATGCATGTTTATATCACCTCCAGATGATTTCAGCTTTTGTATTGATCCATGATTCAACTCCCTCTGCTGGTGCTTATTCCGTTTTATTGCAGACTGTCTGGAGTATGAATTCTATTCACAGGCATCCACAGTGCTCCGGCTCCCTCTGCTGGTGGTTAGCCGTAATAGCAGGTACACTGACGATTATGCCGTGGATCTTAGACTGGATTCCAAATCAAAATAGATGGAGGTGATGCTGCCTGACTCAGTCAACTCGAAAACGCGTTTCTCCGCCTTCTAGTACCTCAGCGGCTTCCTCAATTCACGAACTGAGGAAGCCGCTGAGGTACTAGAAGGCGGAGAAACGCGTTTTCGAGTTGACTGAGTCAGGCAGCATCACCTCCATCTATTTTGATTTGGAATCCAGTCTAAGATCCACGGCATAATCGTCAGTGTACCTGCTATTACGGCTAACCACCAGCAGAGGGAGCCGGAGCACTGTGGATGCCTGTGAATAGAATTCATACTCCAGACAGTCTGCAATAAAATGGAATAAGCACCAGCAGAGGGAGTTGAATCATGGATCAATACAAAAGCTGAAATCATCTGGAGGTGATATAAACATGCATGTTAACATCTAATTATTTAAAGCAGTGTGTGCACACATCTCTAGGAAAGATCCCACGCAAATCTGGGGACATATGAACACCTAGTGTTTGAAGACCAGCCCATACCACTTCAGTTATACAATCTAGTGGACGTTAGTAGAAAATATCCACATATCAAGTTTTAATTGATTGATTATGACCTATAGTAATGATGGTCTGTAGATTGGGGGGAATATATAAGTTCATGAATTGATCTGTTGTTCATCTAATTATGGTTGTTTGATTGAATATTATAATTTTTTGTGCTGCAGCATATATATGTGAGAATTGAGCTTTTAAAAAAAATAAATCATATGGAGTTTTTTATTGATATATTGATGTGGTCTCCATTGATTGGTGCAGACAGCGCCCCTCTTTATTTGTAAGGGGTCTCTCCTATGCAAATCAGTGTGTTTTTTTGTGTAATATAAGGAATACAATTATCCTTATAATTGGGGCGGCAGCCTGCACCATCATTTAATCTCCATTTCTCGGTCAGCACCAGCGCTTGGGAGTGTGCACCCGTGTTCACGCATTAGGTGGGGACAGGAGTGCATACATTTGATATTCTGTTGTACTTTGCAATTAGAACAACAGTTATAGAACAAAACTGGGCAAAGACAGACAGACATAGAGGTAGGAAGTCCCTGCTCGCAAGCTTACATGCATGAGCAGTGCATATTGTACGCATTTCCAGAGGATGCCTCACTTACATTTTATAACTGAATCACCCCCAGAGAGAGAAAGGCTGAAGAGACAAAGAAATTACAAAAATAGACTGCAGACAGAAAACAGTAAGCTGCTTAGTAGTTGTCCACTTGATAGAAAGATGTGAAGCTGAATGAAAGCTACAGTAGGTGTTTGTTATCTTCATGTACATTGCGAACAAAACTGAATTTCAGTTTGTAAAGTCTGAGTTTGTTGGGTGAAGACCAGTTTTTTGCAATCAACAGTTTCCTTTAATATGTTCTATATGACTGTCTACTATGAATTAAAAATATATTAAACCTCTCTTGCTAGGCTATCAATGTTAAAGTAATGTATTTTTAACACTATAAACATTAAATGTACTTATCTATATTTATTTTCGAAATATGCTATTAATAAATATTTATTTTGTATTGGAATGTGGAATTTGGTGTAATTGAATTATCTAATGTATTGGGAATCTTTGTTAATCTATATTAAAATAATAAAAATGTACTCCTGGTTGTTTTTTTATTGCAAAATTAACAATTTCTGCCACTTTCAAAAGTATGCTTCATTGACATCAAGGTTTTTTTTTTTTATTATAGAGCATGTTTTAGAAATTGAAAATAAATAAATAATATATATATATATATATATATATATATATATATACACACACACACACACACACACATACATACAGTATAAGGTTATAACAAAAAATCAGCAGCCAAAAAACATACCCTGGGTGAGTACATATAATATCTCTTCGGAGAAAATTAGAAAATCAGCCAAAAGAAATTGGCCGATCATTCAGAGTGACCCGAATCTGGGCCTACAGGAGCACAGGTTGATGCCCTGTTATAAACGGGGCCGAAGCCTGAAAGATATATTGGTTAAAACTGATATGCCAAACATAACCAGTCGGGCAGGTATATTTGGTTATAAGAAAAATGGTTGCTTTAAATGCACATGTGTAACCTGCCAGTTTTTATTGGGAGGTGATACATTTTACCATCCACATACGGGAACACCATACAAAATCCAATATCATTTTACGTGCAACTCGAGTTTTGTAATTTATCAGATTATTTGCCCCTGCGGCCTCAGCTATATCGGTAAGACCAAATCTAAATTCAAGGAGCGCATGGGCAACCATAGAGCAGCGATACGGGCGGCTATCGCTTCGGGCTCCAGTGAACAACCGGTAGCGTGTCATTTTGCAGAAAAGAAACATTCGTTGTCCAGCCTGAGATATCATAGGATAGACACAGTTCTACCTAATGTACGGGGAGGCAACAGATCATTAAGGCTATTGCGTTTAGAGGCAAGATGGATATACCGATTGAATGTGTTGTCCCCGAAAGGGTTAAATGAATGTATCACTTATTCCAATTTACGGTAAAATAGATCCTGGTTTACATCTCGAGTCATACAACTAGGATTAAAACAGTGTATGTGTCTGAGATTTATATTTTGCTTTTAGTATAGTGTTAAGTGACATTCAAAATTGCGATCTAGAAAGGGTTAACCAGGCATTGTGGGACGGGTCATGTTTAAAGAATGATAGCTAGAGCTGGATTCTTTATAAGACTGAGTGGATGCAGGTATAATATGCTTGTAGTAGCAGGTGATCACAATAGTATTAAAACAATGAATCTCTAGCAATAATAGTAACAATTTACTACATGTGGCAATTACACTGCACTCTCCTTTGTATAAGGGATACATTATACTGATTTCTGGTAGGAATGTGCCATCTGCCGTTTATGTTGTTCTTGGATGACCTGATTAAAGTGCACCATCATTTTATATTTATAGTAAAGGTGTTATTTTGCTGGTGTATTGTTGATTTTTATTTTTTATAAGTAGAGTTGGTGTTTTATAGTAAATTTGGTTGGGGGTATGAAGCTCCGGATAGTTACTATGGTAACCATAATCACACTGACATCATAGGGTTCGACGATTGTCCAAGTCTGATGAGGTCAGAGTGATTCACACACCGGCTGCTGTGTTGATTTTCCCGCTTGACGGGCTCCTGTTCTTTATGTGGTATGTCTATATAAACGTGTTTCAGTTGTCGATGTATTACTTCCTGATGATAATTTGAAAAATAAATTGAAACGTTGAAGAGATTTGGACGGCTGTCCGCTTTTTCATTCTGAGACCAGCATTAGTGCCGCATCACCGGATTGATATTGAATTACCTTTATGAGGGCACCAGCGAAAGCTACCAGAAAGGCTCATATGGAGTGCCGGAGCGCAGCATCCATATATATATATATATATATATATATATATATATACAGTATATATATTTAATGAAATCTAAGTGCATTTTGTCTGCTAATAAATTGATTTCATAATCTGATACTCTTCATCATTTAACATCATATTTATTTTCTTTACAGCTATCTCTTGATTTGTACCACACAGAAGATGATATATATAAACTTTCACTGGTGCTTGAGCCTAGGAACCCTAAATCGGTAGGAAACGGCTCTAAACAAATATACATTATCATACATTTTGTCATAGTTTTTTTGTGATTGTTGTCATTTCACATTTGCTCTGACAGTATAACAAAGCAAGCTTTTAGGTCATTTGATGACAATTATTATATGTTTACCATAGTAGAATACATTTATGTCTTATAAGTAAATTTTTAGAATCAGTAGTCTACTGGCATACTGCCATAGGTTTGACAGGAAAGAGACAGATTGTATAGCTGAAGCGGTTGCTAGAAAATATCAAGGGTATGTTTTTATTATACGAAATAACTGTGAATATCAATATCTGATATTTTAAAGGATAAAGAGCAAAATACAAACTTGCTTATATAAAAGAGCTATTAATAACCATCATGAATATATACAAACATTTCATGAGCTAACAAAAATGTAAGAAATTTCAGATACAATTAATTAAAGATGTTAGAGATAAAGATAATTGTGGAAGATTTTATTTTTGTTATGCAAATCCTAATTTTTCTCTGTACGTCTATTGAAGGACACAGACAGCGGGCCTCTCTCAGTCAGATATGGCTGATAACAGAGAACAATAGCTTGCACTCCGCTGCATAGAAAATGTTAATACTAAGCCACACATCTCACTTTCTGTCAAGGTATGGGAATGTTTACCTATATATTTGTGAATAGTACAAGTAGCTCTTTTATATAAGGCAATTTGCAGTATACATTTAGTACTAAGGACCTGATTCAGAGATGGATGCAGATCGCTGCATACACAGCAAGATTTACGTCCATCACCTCACATGCTGGCGACCGGCAAGGCCATCCAGCAGACGTGGCGCCACCTCTCGATGCATCCGCAAGGTTGACCCCTGGTAACACAGTTTGGCTGCACTGTCAGGTGGTCTGCCGCCATTCTTTAATTGGAGTGGCTGCATGTAACATCACACAGCTGCTACAAAAACGCTCCTGGCATGCCACCGTTCGCCCTGCCCTGTCTGCAGAACACCACTTTGATTCCCCTCCAAATGCCCGCCACTGTCAAGCACCTTGTGGGCACAAGGTGTAGGGCCCCACACGTGCACTGTGGCTGGTGCACATGCTGAGACCACCCAAATGCAGCTGCTGCGTACAGACGCGTGGCTACGTTCGAGTCTGAATGACCTCCTAAGTTGGGTTTATGTGGTAGTAAGAACTTTACTGCTCAATATGTCACAGTAGTGCCCAGATTTATCAAGCCGTGGAGAGTGATAAGTAGCACAGTGATAAAGTACCAACCAATCAGCTCCTAACTTCTTTTTTCAAACACACCCTGCAACATGGCAGTTAGGAGCTGATTGGTTGGCACTTTATCACCGTGATATTTATCACTCTCCAAGGATAAATCTGGGCCTAAGGGGTCTATTTACTTGTACAGAGGTAAATTGGACGGTGATAAAGTACCAATCAATCAGCTCCTTACTGTTATTTTTCAAACACAGCCTGTAACATGGCAGTTAGGAGCTGATTGGCTGGGACTTTATCTCCGTCTACTTTATCTCCATCCAAGGCTTAGTAAATAGACCCCTTAATTCTTTAACTTTTCATAAGCACACATTAATTTCTAGAATGATACTTAAGAAATCAGAGAGCATTCTTCACTGTCCAAGTTATGGATAATCATATACTAAGCTAAGAGAATATTTATAAATCAGAAACATGTATCAAAGCTCGGAGAGCAATAAAATAGAAAGAGGAAAAGTATCAACCAATCAGCTTCTGTCACTTTACAGGCTGGGCTTGAAAAATGACAACTAGGAGATGATTGGTATATATTTTATCTATCTCTACTTTATCTGTCTCCAAGCTTTTGATACATCTCCCAATTAGATATTATTTCCTTGGCTAGGTTAAAAGTCACAGTTACTGCAGTATTCTTAGGTCTTTCCTAATGTTATTCATCCATTGATTTAAGCAGTGAAAGCTACAGTAAGTGAGTGTCTTGTTCAATTAAAAGTAACAGCTTTTTTTTTTTATATAGGAAACAAGGTTCTGGGTAAGCACAGCTGTGTATTTAGGTCAGCTGTAAGATTAAGGGGGGAATCCAATTAAATGCACTAATTTTTCGGCCTATAAAAATGGGCTTACCAATGGTCATTATCGGGCTATCCAATTATAGCCCCTTTTTAACAAATAATTTCCCATTTTTGGGCGGTAATACTTGGGATCCAGAAAAGATTTAGATCGGATTCATCAAACCTTGGCGAGTGATAAATTGCACAGTAATAAAGTACCAACCAATCAGCTCCTAACTGTCATTTTTCAAACACAACCTGTAACATAGCTGTTAGGAGCTGGTTGGTACTTTATCACTGTGTAATTTATCACTTTCCAAGGCTTGATAAATCTGGGCCTAAGTACCTGGACCCATGTGTTATCGTGGAAAAATGGGGAGGTTATCATGGATTATGCTATGTGTGCCTGAGGCACATATAATTCTTGCTATGTGCTGGCACCAGGGGTTATGTGGATAGCCCCCGGCAAACCCATTATTAACAGTAAATTACTGTGGATAATTGGATACCCCCTAAAGTGTTAAACATGTTTTAGTATAGATAGATGACCTGCAACTATAACGAGCATCTATTCATTTAAAACAATTAACATTTGTAAATTGTTATATGTATAAATGCTAAACACTACATTGCAAACACTAAATACCACATTCAATTATCTATTTATACACAGCCAACATCACCTACAACTCCTAATAAGACAGATGCACCACTTGATTGGGCTTCTGCAGTGACTACAAAGCCTGACCCTACAATTATTAATAAGCATATACGGAAACTGGTTGAGGTAAGATGACTGTATTCTCTTTGTATTTACTATTATTCAAAACAACTTATTGGGGGAGATTCAAATGTTTGAAAAGTCGGTTGGCTGTCTGTTTTTTTCTGTCTATTAGATAGGAAAAAACAGACTCCCAATTGACTTTTCAAACATTTGAATCTCCCCCACAGTGTCTATTAGAAATGCATTATGCTATTCGTTAACATATGTATATACTAGCTGTTCTACCCGTCCTTCGCAAGGGAGTTTCTGATTTTCATGGTTGTAAATATAAATGAGGGTTAAAAATTGGGTAAATCTATAGAGATGTAAATTTGAGACGTCTGAATGTAAGTAAATATGAATCCATGGTTCTTGGCGTTACCTGAGGAGCACCTGTAGCAGATACGGTAAAAATTGACAGCAGCATTATTGTAGTTTATTAAATTCTACCCACTGGAGGTGCAATACAAATTTGATCTGATTGTCCATTTATCACAAGCCACGCATCGGTAATTAAGTTTTTATGTCAACTCCCTGTTCATCTCCTTAGGTTAAGTTTATTAATATTCTAATTAAGGTGTTTTCCTATTTCCAACCTGAAGAATACCTATGTTACATTTCAGCTTCCTAACATATCGGGAAATAAGAGAATTAGTGATGAGTCAGTCAGTCAATCAGTGAGTGAGAGATATGGTAAAAAGTGACAGGACCATTTTTGTAGTTTATGAAATTCTACACAATGGAGGTGCAATCCAAATTTTGATCTGATTGCCTGTTTGGGCATTATCGTTCACGCAACGCAAGCCATGCATCGGTAATGATGTCATTCTGTCAACCCCCTGTTCATCCCCTTAGGGGAGGTTTACTAAAATTCTAATTTTGTTGAAAAATTGTGCTTGTGAACCCACTTAACAAGGCGCCCCCTCGAAATTGTGCAACCACTACTGTGTAGTGAAAGATTTAAAATAGGTTTACGTTCCTTATGTGAACATCGATCTCCTCTTCACTTTAGAGCTCAGGCTTCACTGGCTCAGCATATGTAAAGAGAAATGAATTCTCATGTGTAGAAATGTCAATTTAATACATAGATTACACATGAACATGCAATAAGACAGAATAACAAATTCCCACTATGGTTCCATTTGAGAGTCCCCAGAGGACTAAAACAATTACCAAAAGTTGTGGAGAACTGGTGAATGGACAGTTCTCAAACAAGCGTTGTTAAACACCCAAAGAAAGTCTACCCGGGTAGGCAATCTTTCGGATGAGATGTTTGGGTACCGTGAAAGTGCTCTCCGGACAACTCTGGAATCAAGGGGTCCGCAACACTGTATAGCCGACGCATTTCAACCCTTGCAATCAGGGTCTTTTTCAAGGCAGTGTGTTTTGTAGTTTCCATATTTCCCACCTGAAGAATACCTATGTTAAAGTTCAGCTTCCTAACATATCGGGAAGTAAGAGAATTAGTGATGAGTCAGTCAGTCAGTGATTCTGTGAGAGATACGGTAAAAGTGACAGGACCATTTTAGTAGTTTATGAAATTCTACACACTGGAGATGCAATCCAAATTTTGTTCTGACTATTCGTTTGGGCTTATCTTTCATGCAATACAAGCAATGCATCAGTGATGCTGTCATTATGTCAACCCCCTTTTTTATCCCCGCAGGGGAGGTTTATTAGAATTTTATTTACGTAGTTTTCCTATTTCCCACTTGAAAAATACCTATGTTAAGTTTCAGCTTCCTAACTAATCAAGAAGTAAGAGAATTAGTGATGAGTCAGTCAGTTAGTGAGCGAATGAGAGATACGGTAAAAAGTGACAGGCCCATTTTTGTTGTTTATGAAATTCTACACACTGGAGGTGCAATCCAAATTTTGATCTGATTGTCCATTTGGACATCATCATTCACACAATGCAAGCCACGCATCGGTAATGATGTCATTATGTCAACCTCCTTTTCATCCGCTTAGGGGAGCTTTATTAAAATTCTAATTACGTAATTTTCCTATTTCCCACCTGAAGAATGCCTAGGTTGACTTTCAGCTTCCTAACATATCGGGAAGTAAGAGAATTAGTGATGAGTCAGTGAGTGAGTGAGTGAGTGAGTGAGTGAGTGAGTCAGTCAGTCAGTGAGTGAGGGCTTTCACATTTATATGTATAGTTCTATTTATGTTATTGATATTATTATATTTCTAACACTGAACCACTTACTGTTAAATTATAGTTTCAAATGTACAAATGGAAGCTACTGTGATGCATCCATACTTCAATTTACATTTATATGTACATTAAGTGTGCTTTAGTACTATTTGTTGATCCTTTACTAAGAATGGTATTCCAGGCTATAGCAAACATCACACGTAATGATGCTATCACTGGATCAGTTTATTAATGTAGAAAAGAATGGTCAAAATAATAATTTCTGTTTGTACCAGAACCTTTATTTTTCAGGCATTTTTACTAAGCATCCATGACTTAACATACTGCAAGTAAACATAAAAAATGTGACATGTTATCTTTTGAGTTACTCTTAGTCTTAACATTCAATAGGGAATAGAGTGTGTGGTTAATAAAGTGACAGGGTAATAAAAAACAACTAAAAAAAGCATCAGATGGGTATTATACATATACCTTTCAGCAGAGGCAGAACTCTGGGAGGCAACGAGGTCATCTGCCGCCGGGCTCCTGCTCTGAAGGGGGGCACCTCTCCTCCCATTCTGTGACACCATTCAATTAAGTTAATTGATAGCTACCATTATCTCTTCAGTGGCCAACTTCCTCACTGGTCCCTGCACCTTACAAATCACACCCTTTTTATTATACTGTAGATACACATTTTACATGAATATACCCAGGATTAGAAACTAGAAGCTATTTGCTCCTGTATAGGAAATATGAGAATTCTAACTACTGTATATGAAGTTACTTCTCTGACAATTACACGTAACTTCATATAGGTACAATTCTCATGCTTCCTGTACAGGAGCAAATAGCTCAATCAGTAAAGTGTCTGCCGTCAGTGTAACAGGTCATGGGGTTCTAATCCCGGGTATGACTGCTAAGAAATGTGTGATTTAAAATAAAAGACAATGAAATGTATATTTACAGTATATACATGTTTTTTTTTCAGAACACTTCATACACACACATACATACTGTATATATGCACACATACATACATACATATATCTATCTAAACATGGGGGGGCAACTGGGATGAACTTGCCTCCGGGCAACTGGGACGAACTTACGCCACTGCCTTTCATCACTTATTAATAGTATATATAATAGTCTGCCATCTATGTGACATTGCAGTGTTGAAAGGCACTGCCAGCTTCTGCAGGACAGTATTAGGCACCTGTTATAAAATACTGCATATTACAATTCAGTGCCTTAACTAGACATTTTAGCGCCGTGTGCAAGAAACGGCATTGCCCCCCCCCCTTTATGTAAAATAGGGGCAGTGCGCGTGTCAAAAATATAGGGGCATGGCTTCATGGGAAAGGGGTGTGGCCACAAAATAATACCAATTCATATTACGGTGCAAAGTAGTCTCTATTATTAAAATTACGCCGCACAGTAGCGCCACTACACCAGATAGAACCCCCTTTACACATTGCGACAGGTAGAGTCCCCTTTTTACACATTACGGCAGACAGAGTCCACCTTTTACACAATACGGCAGACAGTCCCCCTTTTTACACATTACGGCAGACAGAGTCCCCCTTTTTACACATTACGGCAGACAGTCCCCCTTTTTACACATTACGGCAGACAGAGTCCCCCTTTTTACACATTACGGCAGACAGTCCCCCTTTTTACACATTACGGCAGACAGTCCCCCTTTTTACATATTACAGCAGACAGTCCCCCTTTTTATACATTACGGCAGACAGGCTCCTCTGTGCAGGCAGTCAGGCAGATCCCGGGCAGGGGAGAAGGAGGAGGAGGGAAGGGACTCGAGAGCCGCAGCAGCGTACTGTAAGTGGTGGCGGCACCGCTGCAGCTGTTCCACTCCTTCCACATAGGCTGGCCTCCACTGCTGTGAATAATGGGATACACTTCCCTCATCCCAGCATCAAGCAACCAATTACAGTGTGCTGCTGCAGCTCCCGAATACCCCTCCCTCCTCCTTCTCCACTGTCCATGGAGCTGCTGGTCCTCTCCTCGTTCAGGCGGCTTGTAATGAATCAGTTTGACTCTTTACAATGCCGCTGACTAAAGTCCCCTTGGAATGGGGATGCGGCCAGTTGCGCCCTCAGGGCGCCTGCGCTGTGTGCCAGGCACACCTGGCACACACGTAGTTATGGCCCTGTTACAATTATAAGTAAAGCAGTATTAGATAACAGACTTAAATAAGAACATTTCTATCCAGCTGAAATCAGTATTTGATTTGCAGTTTGCACAGAATTTCTTGCAGTTTGTTTAGTTGCTTTTCCAACGGTGAAAGATTTCCTGGAATAATAACTGCAGCATACTGTATACCAAGTGAAAACAAACACAAAATAATATAGCAAGTTCAGGAAACAAAACTTCATAATTATAGGTTAATTCCATAAGCAACAGATGGAGACCCATAGTCCACTTTCCTACATTGTTCCTTACACTTCCGAGATGCTGTTAAAGTATTTTCCAAGGTAATGAAATGATAAAGGTTCTTATTCTTCCTCTGCAACTGAAAGCATCAGACGACTATGAAAACATAAAAATCTCAATCCCAATGAAAAAAAAAAAATATTATAATGTATATTTTTTTCTAATTTTTGAAGAGAACTGTTGTGATAATACTGTTAGTAAAAAATAATACTGCAGAACTTTTCTTTATAATATACAGTTTATACATGTGTAAATTGGGATTTCTGATGTCATCACTTTAGTGCTCATAAACCAAAATGTGTATATAATAGGAGTAATGTACCCCGCAATCTTAATAATAATTATGGATTATGAATTATGGATATTAGAAGGCATCTTTGGTATTTTTTTTTTGCCTGTTTAATAACTCCCAGGGGGATATCCTATTAGCAGTGGTATATTACGGCTGCTAATAGGTTCTCCAGGGGCTATCCAATTAGCCCTGATGCGGCACGCTCCTCCCCCCTAATAATCGGGGATTATGTTTCAGGTGCCATATCCCGAATCCCGTCTTCGGCCTCTAATTGGATACTGTGATAACCGTAATATCAAAAATCGCAATATCAGGTCCTTTTTATACCCCCCTCAGTGTATATTTTCAGTTTTATTGATTGTTTGACTAACTTATTTATTTATCTAGTTTGGTGTCTTCATCTGTCAGTATTGTGGCTAGTTTAATTAGTTAAACCTGCAGGCAACACTGTAGCTAACACTGTACTCTGAGGTCTTGCATCAATCGTTACTGTAAAACAATTATATCACACTAATTCTCTCCAAAATACTGATTCACAAATAGTGCTGGACTGGGGCATGCATTGACCATAGGGGTATGTAATAATAGGGGCCCACAAAGGGGCATGGCCAGTTACAATAGGGGGTGTGGCAGCCAACTACCAGACCTGAAGATGGTTGAAACAATCAGTTTGATTCTCAAACCGTAGTGCTTCCATTCTAAGACTCAATAGAATGTATAAAATTTTAGACCTTAATAAAGGAAAATAAAGAAATCTGAACAAGATGGAAAATGTTTGTTCCTGTTCTACATGGCCCAAGCTAGTTTGCTCTTGTGCCAGCCGATTCACAGTCAGTTCAACCCACTGAAACAAGTTCCAGTTAAATTTGAAAAACTTAGGTGTCTTTTGTTTGCAAATAATGAACTTTGAATGCTATTCAATAGGAGAGACTATAGTATATGCATATTAGTCTTGAGTTGCACGCACCTGTGGTGGCTTGTCAATACAAACATGGCTGCCTACTTACTAGCTTATGCTAAAACCTGAATCTGCTCGAGTACGTCTGCATGTGGAAGTCCATCCTGTGCACTGTTGTCATGTCAGCAACCACCTATCATCATTAGTTTAGGGACTTGCACCCATCCCACTCTGGGTGCAAACGGTCCATCACAAACAGGTCTCCCAACTATGTCTGCACTCTGCTAAAGAGCATTAAAGTTTGATTACTTGCCCTTGATTCTCCCATGAGATGGCATCCGCATGCTCGCCGTCTAGTTGATGCCCATAAGCGCCAATTTCACTGAAAGAATGCTCTGTCATTAGATCAAGCCATTCACACTTGCAAACTCCGTCTGTGTGTGTGAAACTCATGGGCAGTCAGCCCATTGTCTGTAGTTTGTGTAGTACCCTAACTCAATGTTATAGCTAGTGTTTGTCTGATACACAAATTGTTATCAATTGCTTATGTCTTAAAATACATGCGTTGCAGTTTTGCTTGATCTGAGGAGTACAGGCAAGGACAACAATGTATAAGCACCTTCATGTCATAATGTACCGGATGCTAGTGAGCTACAGTATTAAATCTAATGCAACTCTATCCTTCCAGGAGATCAGTTTACTTCCAACACATCAGGACAATCCTTTAATATTATCTCTTATACTAATTGTCTATCTGAATATATTGTTTATCTTATTTCATGCAGTTGTGGGCTACAACATGTAGGCCGCACTACACGTAGTTTGAATGTTCGCTTTTTGGAACATAGAAGAAATGTGTTGAGAAGATACTGTTTGCACAGCCTGTCTAGACATGTTAATAATAAACATCAGGGTGATATGGGAGTTCACAAAAAGAAACAGAGAAGGATTGGACTTGAAGTGGCGCACTTAAACATTAAATTGATACATAAAATATAACTTTTATTAGAGTATATTTGTTAAAAAGACCTGTAGCTGTGAAATATTAAAACCAAAAACATATAAATTGACAAAACAAAGTGTGATATGTGTGAATAAAAACACGCACTGTGCTAACTGTGTAGTGCTACACATATATAATATATTATAGGTACTATGACCCTTGAATCAAATTATATGTGTTGTTAGGCTGAGTGCCCAATGGCGCTTTGAAGTCACTGACCAGTTGTACTAGATAGGCTTACTGAGGGTACTGTAAAGTGCAATATTCCAATAGAAAGCTCCCCTTCAGTTTGGGCGCTGTGACCCCTAACTTATGTGCAATCATATGCTTGTATAGCTATGAGTCAGTGTTTATCCTCACTAGTGATCTCAATGTAATTAGCTGTTCTCAATCAGTTTACAGCAGGTAATATCTGAAGTCAGTGTCACTTTAAGTGAATAATCTGTTTGGGCGCTATGACCCCTCACTTATATGCATTCATATGCTTATACAGCTATGAATCCGTGTTTCTCCTCACTAGTGATCTCAATGTAATTGGCTGTTTTTAATCAATTTACAGCAGATAATAACTGAAGTCAGTGTCACTTTAAGTGAATGATAATTGATGTTCACTTATATGCTTATACAGCTATAGATCAGTGCTTCTCCTCACTAGTGATCTCAATATAATTAGCTGTTCTCAGTCGATTTACAGCAGGTAATTAATAAAGTTAATATCACTTTAAGTGAGTAATCACAATGTTCATTAGTGATATTGTTAATGCGAGACACTGTAATGTCCAAGAATGCATATAAACTCACAGTTTTCCACAATATTCACTACTATTATAGTGGAATATAGATCATAGCTGTGAGGCACAGGGTTTAGTGAGCTGTTTGAGTATTGCACTAATGCCGTAAACTGGAACACTCCATCAGCTGTTAATAGCAGTATATCCTAACTGGCTATTTTGTACTTATCAGCTGTGTGATGGAAACCTATATATCAAATAAACAGCATTTCTCAATGTAGTTAGCTGTTCTCAATCAATTTACAGCAGGTAATAACTGAAGTCAGTATCCCTTTAAGTGAATAATCTGTTTGGGTGTTATGACCCCTCACTTATATGCATTCATATGCTTATACAGCTATGAATCCGTGTTTCTCCTCACTAGTGATCTCAATGTAATTAGCTGTTCTTAATCAATTTACAACAGGTAATACCTGAAGTCAGTGTCACTTTAAGTGAATGATAATTGATGTTCACTTATATGCTTATACAGCTATAGATCAGTGCTTCTCCCCACTAGTGATCTCAATATAATTAGCTGTTCTCAGTCGATTTACAGCAGATAATTAATAAAGTCAATATCACTTTAAGTGAGTAATCACAATGTTCATTAGTGATATTGTTAATGAGGGACACTGTAATGTCCAAAAATGCATATAAACTGACAGTTTTCCACAATATTCACTACTATTATAGTGGAATATAGATCATAGCTGTAAGGCACAGGGTTTAGTGAGCTGTTTGAGTATTGCACTAATGCCGTACACTGGAACACTCCATCAGCTGTTAATAGCAGTATATCCTAACTAGCTGTTTTGTAATTATCAGCTGTGTAATGGAAACCTATATATCAAATAAACAGCATTTAACCTGAGTAGCACATAAACACTGCTAGATAATTGTTCTATACTTGTAAAGTAACAAGCAGTGCTGTAGAGATGTCTCAGCTGCTACATTAAGCAGTGTATCTTAGTCTTGCTACAATGTTGCTAGTACATGCAGCTTGCTGAGTCATATGTGGTTAAATAATCCTCTCAGTGCAGGAAAGCTTGTGAGCTCCATCAGTGTCATGAGGCTTCACAATAGCCAGCTCAGCTTTAGTATAGATCTCGCTCTATTCCTAACAACACAATACATTTAGCACATTGTTATTATACACAGCAGCACAGTGTGGCTCGCCGACACGTGTTTCACAGTTAAGTTTTTTCAGGGCCCAGGGCCAACACATATAATTTGATTCAAGGGTCATAGTACCTATAATATATTATATATGTGTAGCACTACACAGTTAGCACAGTGTGTGTTTTTATTCACACATATCACACTTTGTTTTGTCAATTTATATGTTTTGGTTTTAATATTTCAAAGTTATATTTTATGTATCAATTTAATGTTTAAGTGCGCCACTTCAAGTCCAATCCTTCTCTGTTTCTTTTTGTGCATAACTATATATTGACAACAATATATTCAGTGGCAGCACCCCCTATATAATTCAAATATCTGATATAGAATATAACTAGGGGTTTCCTTTGTTCTAATTTGGAACTTTTCTATAATATGCTAGTGCAGCAGTATCCCTATCCCTGCTAACGTACAAATTGCAACTGGTTGATATGGGAGTTCTTAAGATTCAAGGCATTGAACATATCTCAAAAACTTGGCGAGGGGGCGAGAGATTTAACATCCTTTGCAAACGGGAAGCATTTTGGATCTTCTCACTGGGAACCCTCTTCCCACAAGGTCTTAATGAGAACATTGAAATTAACCATATTTGATGCCCTATACCTGTTTATAATTTTTCTGAAACTATGATTATGTTTCATTCTCCCTTTTCTTCTGCCATTTTCATTATATTATCTGTATCAGTAAGGATTTGATAACTCTTCCGATAGTCCAGGGTTAACCTGTATTATGTTAACCTATTTCTCTGCTAATTCCCTCCTCTTATTGTCCCTTCTTATTTAGGTTAAAATCAGTCTAGCTATACATGTATATGGTACACATGTTTAGCAATTCTTTTGGGTTGATATCCTCTGAGACTCAGTGCAGCTGGTTTAAATATATCCAGTTGTATCTCTGTTCCGGTGGAAGTGTCAACTCAGAAAAATAAATAGACTTTATATTATTAACAACTGGCTTTTTTAGCATTTATGTATGTGCATGTGCCCTCTCTTTATACATAGATTTATGTGGGACTACTTCTCTCTGTATACAAGTATACATATATGTTGTTGCGCATAAATAGAATTCACCATTGTCATGTAATTTTTGGTTTGGTCATATATAGGTTTCTCTCCTTTTCTTTAGTTGTATCTATTTTGTTCTCTAGAGAATTATCATTGGAGAGAGCTTATTCTCTTTGTATGTTTTGTTGATTGATCTATTACTCATTTATATATATATATATATATATATATATATATAAAATTACTGCAAAGTATATCTGTTTTTAAAAAAAAATCATATAATCTCCCAAGCTCCATACCATCCATAAATAGAAATAGAGCAGAATCTGTTAGTACTAATATCTATGATACAATTAAATTTAAAATAATAAACTGTAGATATATATTGCTCCAGTTTATCTCGGATTGGAACCTGCATGTGTCTGCGTGTGTTGGCATATGAGCGCGGTGCTTATCCACTGAGCTATAGAGATTAGTTCATTTGACAGTATTGCTTTTCTGTGTATTTGTCTTCAATGCTGCTAATGGACGCCACAGCTTTAAGTCTGAAAACTTTACATTTATACAATCATGTGTTTATCTCTCTTCCATTACTCTCTTTGATAATATGGTTTTATTTACATGTAAGTTTATATGGGATTATGCTTTTTTTAAAAATCAATCTGGATAAAAATCTCTGGATAGAGATGATATCAGGTGGTTCGAATAATCAATGGACCACACATATGCTGTAATTAGTAGAAGTCTCTATGATTGGATGCTTTCTATTTAAATACTTTTCTGGACATTGCTGAGAACACTTTCTGATGAAACCGCATATCTATGCTAGCGGAGAAACGCGTCAAGGCTGCCTTCTCATTCACCTTTACTGACCTGCTCTGATTGCCATATCATCGGCTGTACCCAGGGACAAACGGACTATATAGTGACTGATTCCACTTCAACAATCTATGTGAGTAATCTACACTCCAATACTGCAATAGGCTCAACAAATCCATCTCCTTCGGGAGCCGGTAATTGGAGCAATTTAGAAATATCAGCTGTGAAGTGTCGTCTTCAGCAGAATTTCAGCGACATACTTCATTCTAACTTTTTGCATGAGTAATCTACACTCCAGCACTGCATGAGGCTCAACAAATCCATCTCCTTTGGGAGCCGGTAATTAGAGCCACACAGCAGTACTAACTGTGAAGCGCCGTCTTCAGCCCAGTCTCCGGGTTACAGCCATACAAGTTATTATGTTTTAAACAAGAGTCATCATATGGATTCCCCATAAAGTTAAAACATATGGACTTTATAAGTTCAAGAATAACCTAATTTACCAAAAAGGAACTGGTAACTAGTATTGTTATTGAATGCCGTCATCCATTGTTATGTACAGCTGCGCCCTCCTATATTTCCACTGATGGGATTTCTCCTTTACAGCTGAACAATTCTTCAACACAGAGATCCCAATCTTATGTGGAATATCCACAGGATAACAAACTAAGGTGCCAGCACAAGTATAAGAGCATCAGCTCCTACTATTACGGAACTTTCAATAATTGGTTTCCACTAAACATTTATTTAGCATCAGTGACAGATCCGTAATTTGGTGTTTTTTATTATTAGTTTTTTTATATTCTAATTTATGAATGCATCCATTATATTAGTATTTTATACATTGTAATTTATGTAACAAATACATTTTGTTTATATACGATAAACTAGCACTCTCTTTGGTATATAGTTGTTTATTATAAATAATTACAGAATATTTATTTGGGAGCTGCTTTTGTCTTTAGAATAAATTGCTTTTATCCAGATTAATCTACCAAGTGCACCTGATTAGCTTTTTCTAAGGGAAAACTCACTTTAGAGCTGCTATTTTATTTGCATATTAAATCTAAACATTGACCCATTGATCCTCAACACCTCACTGGAGTTGTGCAAAGTACCCTCCTGTCTCAAATGTTCCACAATCATCCCAGTCTCTTAGAACTCCATCGCCAAAGACCTGAACGACTACAGGCCAATCGCATTGACATCTGTGGTCATGATAGCATTTGAGTGACTGGTGCTGAACCACCTGAAAAAAGTGTCCGGCCCTCACCTGGACCCACTACAGTTTGCCTACCGAGCGAACAGGTGTGTCGAAGATGCAGTCAACATGGGGCTGCACTTTATTCTGCAGCACCTGGACCTACTGGGCACCTATGCAAGAGTCCTGTTTGTTGACTTCAGCTCATCGTTCAACACAATTGTTCCCAGCATCCTGCTCCCCAAACTACACTGTCTAGGGATCCCAGAACCTACCTGCTACTGGATAATGAACTTCCTGTCAGACAGAAGCCAGGTGGTTAAAGCTGGAAAATTTTCATCAAGTGTGCACATGAGCAGCACCGGGGCCCCCCAAGGATGTGTACTCTCCCCCCTGCTCTTCTCCCTGTGCACCAATGACTGCTCCTCGGAGGAGCAATTGGTAAAAATCCTAAAATTTGCTGATGACATCACCATCATTGGTCTAATCAGGGATGGGGAGGAGTCTGCCTACCAACTGGAGGTAGACTGGGTGGCCCCGTGGTTCAACAACCTTGACTTGAACCCGCTTAAAACAGTAGAGATGGTGGTGGACTTTAGAAGGAAACCAACTGATCACCGGCAGCATAGTCCCATTGGTGGACTTCTTCAAGTTCCTAGGCTCTAAGATCTCCCGATACCATCACAGGAAAGGCGAACTAGAGGCTGTTCTTCCTGAGGCAACTCAGGAAATTCAACATCCCAGAGAAAATGTTGCTCCTCTTCTACTCTGCAATCATTGAGTCAGTATTAAGCTCCTCAATTATAGTCTGATACGGCTCCATCAGCTAAAAAGACAGACGCAGGGTCCAAAGAGTGGTGGGGATGGCGGAAAAAATCATCCGTACCGACCTACCCTCTGTTCCGTACCTGTACCAATCCAGTCTCAAGAAACGAGCAGAGAAAATTGTGGGTGACCAGCTGCATCCAGGACATGACCTGATCAAACTGCTGCCGTCAGGCAGGCGCTACAGGACCATCCCGGCCAAGTCTACTAGGTGTTCAAATAGCTTCTTTCCCGAAGCAGTCCAACAGCTGAACAAAGACTAGCATGCCCAAACAAGTAACACTGCTCTGTGCCCGCGAACTTATGTATGTTGTGTGTTATATGATATGCTGTATGATGATATTCTATATGTCCCATCCCCCCCTCTTATGTTGTTACTCAGCTGCTGCAATGTAAACCGGAAACAAATTCCTAGTATACGCAAGTATACCTGGCCAATAAAGCTGATTCTGATTTTAAAGAAGCATTAGCTCTTATACTGTGACACGTTTCTTTGCTGTATAACAGAATGTCTTTTTAAGCTGTTTTCTTTAGACTAATAAGCAGGAATGCTTGTGTGTGTGTGTTTTTTTTTGTATTACCGAAAGCTTGACATATATTTCAATCATCTTTTGTTGCATGTCTGAATTGTATTAATCTCATTTTACATAAAGCAGTATTGTTGTTTATTTGATTTCGGTGTTTGCTCCATAACTAAAATAGCAAGTGTTAGAATGTTAGAATTCTAGAATTCTAGCAAAAGTAGCACAGATGGTGTAATTGTTAGCATTACTGCCTCACAGCACTGAAGTCATGGGTTCGATTCCCACCATGGCCTAGCTGTGTGGAGTTTGTACATACTCCCCATACTTGCGTGGGTTTCCTCTTGGTGCTCCGGTTTCCTCTCCCAGTCCAAAATATATTAGTAGATTAATTGGCTCCCCACAAAAATTAACCCTAGCATAAATGTGTCTGCCATGTACAGTACATGTGATAGGGAATATTGATTGAAAGCTCCCCTGGGGCAGGAACTGATGTAAATGGCCACATATTCTCTGTAAAACACTGCGGAAAATGTGTGTGCTATATAAATAACTGGTAATAAATAATAAATTAATAACATGTTATTTCTGTAAGTGTATTACCCCAAAATGTAAATTAGCACTTGACCCCAGCTAAGACTTATTATGTAATTTTCAGTCTGTTTTTAGAAATTATGACCATGATCACGATGGGTATATTTCTCAAGAGGACTTTGAGAGTATCGCTGCAAACTTCCCGTTTCTGGACTCCTTCTGTGTTTTAGACAAGGATCAGTAAGTTGGCTCACCCTTGTGATTGTTATATTATGTTATGATCTCATTGTTGGCATGGGAACTTTACATGATACTGTTTGGCATGAGAACGTGAAACACTATGGAAAGCTCATTTTGTTTCCTGTAAAAACTACTACTAGAGAAAACACATCTATTTACTGCAATTATTAACTGTATTAAATAATCCATAAAAAGCTATATATTTTCATTTAGGCACTAAATTGAACAAAGTTACTGGAGTGCTCATTGGGTGCTTTTAGTTTTACTGCACATTTAGGGCAACTTTAAAAATCATTTTGTCTTCTAAATTTTATTTTTCAACATTTAATTTGATTTAGTTATTAAAAAATTGCCATAGATGTTGTTCTGCACCCTGCTGTCAAGACTTACAAAAGCAATACAAAGACAATAGCTTGAGAAAGTTAAGTAGTTTATAATTAATGTTAATTGCACAATATGCTGTAATGGTAATTACACAATATGCTGGAAGCATTGTACAAAAGAAAAATGAAGTTGTCCTTTACAGTACTTTATAATGAAAATGTCAAATTTGAAAAACTTTACAGCAGGCACAAATATACACATGTATCATTCTATACCTCTCCAGAGCATAACATACTTATTATGAGGGAACAGGAAAGAACTCAATGTTCTTGCATGCCACTGCTAATGCCAGTGATCTAGGCCTAAGAGTCACTTTTACTTGTGGCACAGGCAATCTGCCCACCTAACATGCTTCACAGGCCTGAAGCCTGATTGCACCTATGGACCTAATGCCCGACACCTGACTAGGGAGGGGGGAGCGGGGGTGGTATATTACCGATGACCATGCCTGCCTACCAATAAGCTGGGAGAGACTGCAATGGGAGCTTTGTTTCACTCTTTGCTCACCACAGACTGTCTACTTATGTCCTTAGTAAGTCCACAAACAAAGATTCCAGTTGACACCCATGTGTTCCGACCCTCTCTCAGGTCTTTCTCAAGGTAAGCTTTGGATGACTCTAAGGCTTACCTTGAGAAAGACCAAAGGAGGGTCAGAACACGTGGGTGTGGGCTGGAATCCTCGTTTGTTACCGGACTAAGGGCATGCGGAGACAGAGCTGACAGTCTGTGGTGAGACCTGGAACTGCAGACGGGAATTATTCACCTTGCTCATAAAAACTGTCCGTTGCCAGTTCTGTCTAACTGCTGGTAATTTGCCTACAATTAAGCTACATTAATATTATCCATGCATACAATGAATGCCTATTGCTACTTGTTACATTTTATGTATAAGTGTTTTATGTATTAAATGGCTATGTGTGCATTTTTCATTGCGTGTTTCTAGAAAAACAATGGCTTGAGAGAAGTGGAGCTCCTTGACGCCTCCTATCACATAGGAACGGATTTCACATTTTAATTAGAAAAATGTTGCCACATGTGCCATCACATATTGAGTGTGACTATATTCTGGTCGGAAGCGCTGGTGAAACCATTTCCCCATCTATTGATATTTGTTGGATGTGGTCCTCTGTACAGAAGATGTTCTCACAGTTCTAGGAAATCCTTCAGTCTAATCAAACTTCTGCTGGTGATTATAGTCACTAGAAGTTCTACTCACAAAACTCAGCAGGCACTAACAGTATGTCTTAAAATGAAAAGTTAGGGGTTTGTTCCTAAAATATATTATGTTTGTAATACTCATTTATAAAGTATAGATGAAGTGTGTTGCTTTGGACACCTTACATGGTTGGTAATGGCCACTTCCTAGCTGCAGGTTCTACAATTTGAAAGGTGTGGTAAGGAGTTCTGTCCAAACACTGCGAATTACTGCAATCGTTTTCCAACTGAAGCCTTAATTTATTAAATGATATAGTCTCCTCAGCAGAATACAAAATAGCTGACAAACATCAAATTAATTCATAGGTTATAACTGAGAACGTTTAACAATAAGAAACATCTTTATTATACTGAAATCTGCAACTGGAAATTGTCACATAGTGTAATTATAAACCATTACCTGGGACAGTTAACTCAGAACTACTTTACCTGCATGCATATACAAGGTGAGGCTAACAAAAAAGAACCTCCCAGACTTTAAAGGTTAACAAAAAAGGCACAGTAAATGCTATTAAAAATTTTAGTACATAACCTAAAAGTGCATGCAATATAATTAATTTTTATTGGTTTTGAATATGATATCGTCCAGATGGTGGCCTTCATTTGTGATACACATTTGCAGTTGATTTCTGATTTGCATCACTTGGCCGGTCATTTCTGGCATTATTGCTGCAATCTCTCCACTTTCATTTGTCTGGCTGTGTCAAAAAGCAAAATTTCCTTCCTGGGCAGAAAACAATCTTTATCAGCTTCATGAAAAGCCCCTACACAGCTAATGGGGAAGGCGGTGGTGTGGGGGGAAGGGGAGGGGGGGGGGCATATGAAAGCTGAGGTCTACAAACATAGACCAAGAACCATTAATGAAGGCTGCTATACTCCAAGAAATAATGTCAAATTCAAAAACAATTGCAAATAAACTGTATTCCATAATCTTTTAAATTTTGTACTAAAATTTTGAATAGCGTTTACCATGCCTTTTTTGGCTCACTCTTTATACACAAACACACACACACACACACACACACACACACACACACGCACAAGCATGCACACACACGCACATATGTATTCATACATTTCAGTGGAACACATCAATTGTTATGTTATAAATATTCAGATTGCAATATCTAGCAGAATCTGCACAATACTGTAATTGTTAAATGTTAAATAAAAGATTGTCTATGCGAACCAACAAATGTTTAGAAATACATGCAAATAACAACACAGTGAATACCTAAATTTATATTCCACTAGATAGTGTATGTTTTCCCGTTTAGTCCAAGCAATTAAGTTCAGCTCAGTTTTTTACAGGTGGTGCACATTTAGATGTCACTTTTCCTTTGTTTCCTGTGTTGGTTAGCAATACTACATGAATGCTATAATTAAAGCATTCCTTTGCAAATCATTGGCTAGCAGTATTTTACTCTGCAGTGATCACTGTCTGAATTCATTCACAAGAAACAATAGTATCTCTTTCCTGTACAATTGGCTGTTATTTTGTAATATACTTTAAGGAACTAGTGACAGAGTATCTTTTAATGTTTATATTCTAGCAGAATTATATCTCCTATATCTATCAATGTTTCATGGTCTATCCTCCCTTTTTGTGTAGTAATCAGATCTCTTTAACAGCCGAAGAGTATTTATTGAACTGCCTTAGCTGAACCTGCAGATGATGTGGCCTCTTTTTGCTTAGCCTTTCCCCTGCCTGAGGAGGTGCAGCTCCTTGTAGCTCTTCTGTAGAGTTTAGTTAAAGAAATGGCACCTGTCTGCCAGAGAGTGCCTAATATCATTTAAACAGATTTGTAACTATCTTTTCCATACGATATTGTGCTGCAATCGAGTGGGATAGCTTTTGCACTTCTCTTGGGGCTAGTGTGCACCCTATAAAGCCTCTTAACCAACTATGGATACCAGAGTGTGGTGTAAAGGTGTGAAGCTTGGATTACTAGGGCAGTACAAACCTCTCCAGACACTTGCTCTTTGTCCCTGGAGTTGTCAGTGAGGATTTTACTTCCCCCTGGCTGGAGGCTCACCTCAGTGGATCTGTCTCTTGAAATTCCACCCACAGATTGCCTTATAGGGATAATGGACTGCCTTTCCAGCCACCTTTGGAGGAGGAAAGTTCTACCTCTGTCCTCACAGTATCTGCTGCCAAGCACCAGAAGCTGAGGGTCTCTCTGCCAGAAAGTACCACTGCTATGTCCTCCAACACAGTGCTGCCACTTCCCTCTGCTCACTGGGAAATGTTGGGGCTCAGACACCCCCTCCTGCAAAGCAGAAAGTTACCTTAGACTGCAGAGGCTGTTGGGGAGGGCTGCTATTTACAGACTCTCTAACTTACTTACCTTTCCACCTCCACCAGCTGCTGCTGGGTCCAGCAGCTTTTATGTCATGTGCTGCTGGCTCACCACTCCATCACTTACTCCTTCCCAACACAGTTAATAAACATCAGTGTGAATATACACCTATATATACTGTATGTATGTATGTATGTATGTATGTATGTATGTATGAATGTATATATATATATATATATATATATATATATATATACACACATATCTTTACATGTATATATCTATCTCTTAGGACCCAGCATGGGTAGGCACACCTAGGGTCTGGGGTACCACATTCTCAAAAAAAAAAAACTACAGGCAGTTTCTTGATAAGCCTCATGATCTTCATTGAGCAGATTTAAAAAGCTCAGGTAGATCTTTACAGACTCTCTAACTTACTGTACTTACTTCTTCACCTCCACCAGCTGCTGCTGGGTCCAGCAGCTTCTATGTCATGTGCTGCTGGCTCACCACTCCATCACTTACTCCTTCCCAACACAGTTAATAAACATCAGTGTGAATATACACCTATATATACTGTATATGTATGTATGTATGTATGTATGTATGTATGTATGAATGTATGTATGTATGTATGGGTACTCACTATACGATATTACATGCAATATTGGTACTTTGGACCAATCTGCATGACCATAGTCACACAGTATGTACACTCAATAAACAGTTTTCACTCGTCATTCATCGCATTGTCCCACTGGGTTTCTGCACATTTCATGGAACAATTCCATGGATGATGCTGTGTTGTTACATGAAGCATGTAACAATATATTGTATCATCGTATGTTGGATTGTGTAATGTGTATGGCAATGCGATATATCATTACATTGCTTTCCACGATGCTAGGTCAGGTGTGTACCCAGCTTTAGGGGGTGATTCAGACCTGATCGTAGCTGTGCTAAATTTAGCACAGCTACAATCATCCACACTAACATGCTGGAGGAAACCCAGCACAGGGCTAATCCGCCCCACATGTCAGGCCCGGCCCCACCGCACAAGTACAAAAGCATCGCACAGCGGCGATGCTTTTGTACTTGAAGAGTAACTCCCTACCAGCGCAGCTCCTGCGTGCTGGCAGGGAGTTACTTGTCATTGTGATGGTCGTAGTGGCTGCGTGTGATGTCACGCAGCTGTTGTGGCCCGCCCCCTGCACAGTCCGGCCATGCCTGCGTTGGCGGGACTTCGACCACAAAACGGCGGCCAAACGTCACTGTGCTGCCCTCTACCGCCAAGAAAATGCCTCTGCCTGTCAATCAGGCAGAGGCGATCGCTAGGCTACGACAGCCGTCAGCTATCTGCCATGCGCCGGCGCACTGCAGTGCCGGCACATGCGCACTTCTGACCTGATCGCTGCGTTGCACGGCAGCGTGTGATCAGGTGAGAATGACCCCCTTAGTCCGAACAGGGACTGTTGCTGTCCTTTTCTTACGATACGATATGATTCATTTATTGTCATTATCAAACAAAAGTTGACAACGAAATTCAATTTGTACAACACACCAACCGATGATAAAAAAAAGTAGGACATAGGTATAAAAGAGCACACAATAACACACATTTGAGATTTTACACATTATTCACAATGAGTGCTTAGCATGCGCACGGCAGTTGGAAAGAAGCTGTTCCGTAGGCGACCGTAGGCTGCCGTAGGGCAACTTAGTCAAAAGATAAGCAGACGGATGACTAGAATCAGACAGTATACTCCTAGCTCTATTTATCAATCTTGCTGCAAAAAGATCTTTAACAGTCTGCAGCTGGACCCCAATAATTTTACCAGCTGAGCGAACCAAGTGCACTAACTTTCCTTCTCATGGATGATACAGTTTCTGTACCAAACTATGATTCCATAAGTTAAAACACTCTAAATAGCGCATCTATAAAAATTCATTAACGTACCAACGCCCACACCTGCAACCTTAAGACGGCAAAGGAAAAATAAGCGTTGGTGTATCTTTTTAACTATTGAATGAGTATTAACCACCCACGATAAACTGGAGGAAACATGGAAATCCTAAGAACGTAAAAGAATGAACAACCTCAAAATTTGACCCGTTTATAGATACTGGGAGTAGTGAAAAATCACAGCTACGCCTGACATCCATCACCAGTTCCTTGGTTGTATCCACATTTAACAGAAGGTGATTAACCTCACTCCAGGCCACCAAATTCTCAATTTCCCTACGATAACTCACCTCAGTCTCACCAGAAATGTATCCAATGAGTGCTATGTCATCCGCAAATTTTATAATTTGCACAGTATCAGAGGAAGACACGCAATCATGGGTAAATAGCGAGTAAAGAAGGGAGCTTAGTTCACAACCTTGTGGGACTCCCGTACTAATAGTTATAATCTTAGACAAAAGGCTACCTAATTTTAGTAGGTGTACCAATACCTAAATCAGATAGCTTACCTATAAGTGACCGGGGAATTACGGTATTAAAAGCTGAGCTAAAATCGATAAAAAGAATCCTTATATAACACCCTCGCTGCTCCAGGTCACTTTGTGATGGGTTTGTTCCATTATGGCTGACTTGTATTTCACTCTAGTGTACATCAGTCCCAGCAAAAGCAATATTCAGATCATTTATACTGTCTACACACAGTAAGCTGCACCCATGCTTTTATAAGTTCACGTAATTTGTTATATGTATTGTAAATACATTCACTGAGAGATTTTGCACCTATGAAATATTAGACCGATTTATTGCTATTTTAATAGTGTTTTTTCTTTGTCCTTTCCACAGAGATGGTCTAATCAGCAAAGATGAAATGATGGCTTATTTTCTGAGGGCCAAATCTCAGTTTCACTGTAAAATGGGACCTGGGTTTGTTCATAACTTCCACGAGATGACATTTCTGAAACCGACCTTCTGTGAGCACTGTGCAGGATTTGTACGTTTATTTTATTTTGTTGTAAATACGTTTTATAGCCAGAACTGTTGTAGGTTATTTCAGTACATCACATTGTATGGAAGTATCCTATAGGAATTACATACATAATCCTGCCGGGTGGGATGACGAATGTCAGTATCCTTACAGCGGCATCCCCTGCCCAGCAGAATGCCGGCAACGGGGCAAGTGGTATGAGTCCCCTTGTGGGGTGAGCAGGCATGCTGCAGGTTCGGTGCATTCTATTCCCTCTCTATGGGTGTTGTGGACACCCAGGAGTGAGAATAGCCCTGGTGTGCTGGTATTTTGGCTGGCGGCATTGCCGGCTGGTGGGATTCCGGTGTCGGCATCCTGACAGCCGGGTTCCCAGCAGTCGCAAATTGATTGGATCCCTCCTATAGAACTGTAGTGAACAATGCGACAATGTTCACTGCAATTAACAATACTTAAACTGTGTATTACAGTAGCATCACTTTGATTATAATAACACCACCAGCTTGACATGACCCGGGTGTGTTAGGAAAGATGGAACTTTGAGTGTTGACTTTGTAGTAACACACTTGCACCTTTTATATTTTGGAAGCATGCACTAATAGTGAGAAGCTTGGAAAGACTTCAGTAAGAATACACATGCATTGGAGCTGTGGAAGGCAGGAAGGGTGGAGGTGTATCCTGTTTATGTTAGTGTAGGAATTGCTACTTCCTATGCTGTGACCTGGTTTTCCTTCTTGATTCCCTTACATCTGTCTTTAACCTGCTTTGTCTTTCATTTCAGCTCTGGGGTATAATCAAACAAGGATATAAGTGCAAAGGTAAATTACAAGTGCCTTGTTTCAGTGTGTGCATTATTGATGTAAAATATCCACAAGCCACCCATGAGAATAAACAAGTATACAGTTTACTATAATTCATCAGTATATACAGGGTGTCTCACTTGCTATTGGCTCCAAAGTTTTTCTTATACCTTTAAATAATTGGCATAATTTAGTGAAATTTGACACAGACATACCTTGGTCTATGAGAAACATGAGGAAGTCAGAGCAAGTGCTGAAAGTGTTCACCATTAGCATCCATTCCATGTTATGGAAGGTTTTAATCAACATATCGCGCTTAATGTTTTTTCTCAGTGCCATAAGAGTCCGTGGGGTAAATTTACTAAGGTGGGAGTTCTATTTAAGATGGGATGTTGCCCATAGCAACCAATCAGATCTTACTTCTCATTTATCTAGCACCTTCTAGAAGATAATACCTGGGCCAGTATTTACTAAAAATCCGAGTTTGCCCGATTTGTGTTTTTTTTTCTAAGTCCCAATCCGGGAATTCACTAAGCACCAATCTCTGCAGTGTTTGGACTATTCGTAATGGTTTGAATGACAACGTTCACAAATACGAATGAATAGACCATCGGTCAAACGCGGCTGTTATTTGATAGAATACGGGCATTCACTATTCATTCGTATTTGGGTGTTAGTCTCTGAGTGCTCAAGTGCGGGTCTGTTTTTTTTAGATTCGTTAAAAAAAGCAGCAATAAAATAGACCTGCTTTTTCCAGTCGAGTTTGGATAACCATGCACGGATCAGTGAGATCTGTGCATGGTTATCTATGGGAAAGGGTCTGTTTAGTGTAAAAACGGGAAAAAAAATTGCGCGGGGTCCCCCCTCCTAAGCATAACCAGCCTCGGGCTCTTTGAGCCGGTCCTGGTTGACAAAATATGGGGAAAAAAATGATAGAGGTTCCCCCATATTTAATCAACCAGCACCGAGCTCTGCGCCTGGTCCTGGTTCCAAAAATATGGGGGACAAAAAGCGTAGGGGTCCCCCGTATTTCTGAAACCAGCACCGGGCTCCACTAGCTGGGGAGATAATGCCACAGACGGGGGACACTTTGATATCGGTCCCTGCGGCCGTGCCATTAAAACCCCAACTAGTCACCCCTGGCCGGGGTACCCTGGAGAAGTGGGGACCCCTTCAATCAAGGGGTCCCCCCTCCAGCCACCCAAGGGCCAGGGGTGAAGCCCGAGGCTGTCCCCCCCATCCAAGGGCGGCGGATGGGGGGCTGATAGCCAAGTGTGAAATTGTGAATATTGTTTTTAGTAGCAGTACTACAAGTCCCAGCAAGCCTCCCCCGCAAGCTGGTACTTGGAGAACCACAAGTACCAGCATGCGGTGGAAAACCGGGCCCGCTAGTACCTGTAGTACTACTGCTAAAAAAATACATGGGACCCCTTTCAGTGCGTGGTCGGGTTTGCGGTTTTTTTTTTTTTTGCCAAGTACGTGGATTATTCAAAGGCCGGATTCTTCACTGGATTTTGTGAGTATAATTTTTTTCACAGGTACCCCTAGGATTCTACATGGAGAAGAGGACCGAGCCTCGTGGGAACATAGGTAAGTATGTGTGTATGTTGGTGTGCTTGTATGTAATAAAGTTGTACTGTCACGGTGTGTGTGTCCTGTTTTTTTGGGGGGTATTTTTTTAGTAGTAGTACTACAGGTACCAGCGGGCCCGGTTTTCCACCGCATGCTGGTACTTGTGGTTCTCCAAGTACCAGCTTGCGGGGGAAGCTTGCTGGGACTTGTAGTACTGCTACTAAAAACAATATTCACAATTTCACACTTGGCTATCAGCCCCCCATCCGCCGCCCTTGGATGGGGGGGACAGCCTCGGGCTTTACCCCTGGCCTTGGGTGGCTGGAGGGGGGGACCCCTTGATTGAAGGGGTCCCCACTCCTCCAGGGTACCCCGGTCAGGGGTGACTAGTTGGGGTTTTAATGGCACGGCCCCAGGGACTGATATCAAAGTGTCCCCCGGCTGTGGCATTATCTCCCCAGCTAGTGGAGCCCGGTGCTGGTTTCAGAAATACTGGGGGACCCCTACGCTTTTTGTCCCCCGTATTTTTGGAACCAGGACCAGGCGCAGAGCCCGGTGCTGGTTGATTAAATATGGGGAGACCCCTGTCATTTTTCCCCCCATATTTTTTCAACCAGGACCGGCTCAAAGAGCCCGAGGCTGGTTGTGCTTAGGAGGGGGGACCCACGCAATGTTTTTCAGATTTTTAAAGACTTTAATCAACTTTTTAAGGTACACAATGAAGCCCTGCATGGATCTCACAGATCCGGCCGGGATTCCTTGTGTTTTTTCAGGCAGTGTTTTACTCATCACTCCCATAAAACACTGCCTGATCTTACGAATCACATCGACATCGGAAAAAACGAATGTGCAAAACTCGGCAGCTTAGTGAATGATTGTATCAGGATTCAAAAAGTTGCAGTAAAATGCACCCGATACCATTCGAGTTCAAACACCCTTCAAAACGGCCAAAACACGAATATTAGTAAATATTGCCCCTGGTATCTGTTTGGTTGCTATGGGCAACATCCCGTTTTAAATAGAACTCCCATCTTAGTAAATTTACCCCCATGGCTTTTGCTTCTGGCATTGTCGGATGGCCTCCTCCGTGGACATCCAATAATGTTCCAGTGGTTTCCAGTTTTTTCACCAGATACTGAATGCTGAATTTTACCGGTGGTTTCTGACCTGCAAACTGCTCAAAAAATTATCTATGGCATGCCTTTATCGACAATAAATACGCATTATTCAACTGTGTACCAGTTCATACCAGCACGTAACCAGGGCCGGTTCTTGCCCTTGTGGCCCCTCGGGCAAAAAATATAGGGGCGTGGCTTCATTTGGGGCGTGGTCAGTTACGCCCCCATTTTTCCCCCTTCAAGCGCCGCTGAAAGAAAAAAAAATTATACTTACGATCCTCGCTCCTGATTCCAGACTGCTGCAGACCTCCGCCGGCGCCGCTCCTCTCCTCTCCTCTCCTCTCCTTGGATCTATGGGAGAGACGTCAGTCATGACGTCTCTTCCATAGCACAGCATAGACACTAGAGGTCAATTATGACCCATAGCGTCTGTGCCACAATGCTGTGTGGTGCGCGATGACGTCATCGTGCACCACACAGCAAAGGTCCTCTCCACGAAGGTGGTTTCCTTCACAGCGGGGGACCAGCGGGGGGGACAGTGGCGGATCTTGCCATAGTGCAGCGCCCTCCAGATGGCGCCGGCGCCCTCCGGAAGGCTGCACCCCAGGCAAAAGTCCTGCTTGATCCGCTACTGCACGTAACACACAGACGCGATTAATGTGAATCCCACAGTATAAAACACTACTGTCAGAAGCAGGGACACCTACTGACTAGGGTGGTGAACAGCTGGTCTTCACTTTGTGCAGCTGGCCTGGATGCTAATGGCGAACACTTTTAACACTTGCTATGACTTCCTCATGTTTCTAATAGCTAAGGGATGTCTGTGTCAATTTTCACTAAATTATGTCAATTACTTTAAAAGTTCTAAGAAAAAAATTGTGGCCAATAGCGAGGGACATACCCTGTAGCAGTTCAGCTTCATGCATTTATTTGTTTGCCTGCAAGGTAAATACTGGCTGCTTTGTATGCAGATCAAAATGCTGTGGACAGTTTTATTTTTGCACTGTAATTTAGATATGAGTTTGACCACAGCCAGGGCCGGCGTTTGCTCCCTCCTACAAATATGTCCTCTTGATGTGTCTCTTTACAGTGTTTCATATTTTGAAATGTAACATCACATGTATTGGTGACAGAAGGGTGCGGGATGGAGAGGCAAAAAAGGGATCTCTCACAGGGGGAGGCTTAGGGTTAGGCTGCAGTAAGTGGGGGGTTAGTTTAGGCACTAAGGGGGAGGTTATGGTTAGGCTGTGGTAAGGTAGGGTTAGGGGTGTAGGGAGGGGATTTAGAAGTCTTAACTCACCCCTTCGGGATCTTCAACATTAGGATGCCGGCGTCGGGTGGTGGGAGGTTAGGGTTAGGCTGCAGGGAGGGGGGATTAGGCACCACCGGGGGTGTGTGTGTGTTAGGTTTAGGCACTAAGGAGGTAGGCTTAGGGTTAGGCTGCGGAAAGTGGGGGTTAGGTTTAGGCACTAAGAGGGACTTTAGGGTTAGGCTGCGGTAAGGGAGGGTTAGGGGTGTAGGGAGGGGAGTTAGAAGTATTAACTCCCCCTTCGGGATCTTCAACATCTGGATGCCAGTGTTGGTATTCTTCTGCCATGATCTCTTACCCAACCCAATTCCTGGGAGACAGGATCCTGATAGAAGACCAACAGTGGGATCCGTTGTCAAAATCCCATTGGATCCCATGGGTAAGAACCTAGGTTGGGGTTTAGCACTGGGATAGGGTTAGGGATAGGCAATGGTGATGGGAGAGGACCTGTTGGTTTAGACTACGGGAGGGGATGCTTAGGGTGAAAATACCAGGATCTGTCAGGATTCTGGCCATCAGAATTCCGATTTCAGTCTGTTGGCTCTCAGGATCCCAACTGCAGGGATTTCGTACCCAACCCAAGTGGAAAGTGGTACAGGACTATCTTCTGTGAACCTCTTGATAGCCTCTCTAATGCATTGGGACTGATGCAGCTTTGGAAGTAAATCAGACTTACATTGCTCAAAAGACGTGTGCACAGAAATATTGTGTATATTCATCCAATTGTGGAGTTGTACGCATCTCAAGATGTGTGAGCGCCTGGTTTTATACTAATTATTATCATCATGTACTTGCATTGCCCAAACTTGCTTATGTCCAGATTGGCATAGCCCACATTTGTGTGCATCCACCCACACTGAACTTTGCCTATGCGAGAACACATTACAACCTAGTTCCATCTAGAGATGAGCGGGTTCGGTTCGTTGAGTTCCGAACCCCCCCGAACTTCACCCATTTGACACGGTCCGAGGCAGCCTCGGATCTTCCTGCCTTGCTCGGTTAACCAGAACGCGCCCGAACGTCATCATCCCGCTGTCGGATTTTCGCGAGATTCGTATTCTATATAAGGAGCCACGCGTCGCCGCCATTTTCACTCGGGCATTGGAGATTGAACGGAGAGGACGTGCTCCGTAATCTGTGCTCAGTGTGCTGAAAATATCTGTGCCCAGTGTGCTGCAAATAATCTGTGCTCAGTGTGCTGAAAATATCTACGTTCTCTGCCTGAAAACGCTCCATATCTGTGCTCAGTGTGCTGCAAATCTCTGTGCTCAGTGTGCTGCATTGTGGGAACTGGGGACCACCAGTATAATAATATATACTATTCTATAGCTTCTATACTGCTTGTCAGGACACATGTGTCACAGTTACACCTCTCTGTACTGATATATATATATATATATATATATATACAGTAAATGTAATATATATACTATTCTATAGCTTCTATACTGCTTGTCAGGACACATGTGTCACAGTTACACCACTCTCTGTACTGATATATATATATACAGTAATATATACACTGTTCTATAGCTTCTATACTGCTTGTCAGGACACATGTGTCATAGTTACACCGCTCTGTACTGATATATATATATATATATATACAGTAATATATATACTATTCTATAGCTTTTATACTGCTTGTCAGGACACATGTTTCACAGTTACACCGCTCTGTACTGATATATATATACAGTAATTTATATACTATTCTATAGCTTCAATACTGCTTGTCAGGACACATGTTTCACAGTTACACCGCTCTGTACTGATATATATATACAGTAATATATATACTATTCTATAGTTTCTATACTGCTTGTCAGGACACGTTTCACAGTCACACCGCTTTGTACTGATATATATATATATATACAGTAATAATATATATACTATTCTATAGCTTCTATACTGCTTGTCAGGACACATGTTTCACAGTTACACTGCTCTGTACTGATAGATATATATATATATATATATACAGTAATATATATACTATTCTATAGCTTCTATACTGCTTGTCAGGACACATATTTCACAGTTACACCGCTCTGTACTGATATATGTATATATACAGTAATAGTATATATACTATTCTATAGCTTCTATACTGCTTGTCAGGATGCATGTTTCACAGTTACACCACTCTGTACTGATATATATACAGTAATAATATATATACTATTCTATAGCTTCTATACTGCTTGTCAGGACACATGTTTCACAGTTACACCGCTCTGTACTGATGTATATATATTACTGTATACAGTAATATATATACTATTCTATAGCTTCTATACTGCTTGTCAGGACACATGTTGCACAGTTACACCGCTCTGTACTGATATATACAATAATATATATACTTTTCTATAGCTTCTAGTATTACAGTGCAGCATTTTGGTGACCAACAGTATATATATATAGTACAGTACAGTAGGCCATTGCTATTGATATATTACTGGCATATAATTCCACACATTAAAAAATGGAGAACAAAAATGTGGAGGGTAAAATAGGGAAAGATCAAGATCCACTTCCACCTCGTGCTGAAGCTGCTGCCACTAGTCATGGCCGAGATGATGAAATGCCATCAACGTCGTCTGCCAAGGCCGATGGCCAATGTCATAGTAGAGAGCATGTAAAATCCAAAAAACAAAAGTTCAGTAAAATGACCCAAAAATCAAAATTAAAAGCGTCTGATGAGAAGCGTAAACTTGCCAATATGCCATTTACGACACGGAGTGGCAAGGAACGGCTGAGGCCCTGTCCTATGTTCATGGCTAGTGGTTCAGCTTTACATGAGGATGGAAGCCCTCATCCTCCCGCTAGAAAAATGAAAAGACTTAAGCTGGCAAAAGCCCAGCAAAGAACTGTACGTTCTTCTAAATCACAAATCCCCAAGGAGAGTCCAATTGTGTCGTTTGCGATGCCTGACCTACCCAACACTGGACGGGAAGAGGTGGCGCCTTCCACCATTTGCACGCCCCCTGCAAGTGCTGGAAGGAGCACCCAAAGTCCAGTTCCTGATAGTCAAATTGAAGATGTCACTGTTGAAGTACACCAGGATGAGGATATCGGTGTTGCTGGCGCTGAGGAGAAAATTGACAAGAAGGATTCTGATGGGGAGGTGGTTTGTTTAAGTCAGGCACCCGGGGAGACACCTGTTGTCCGTGGGACGAATATGGCCATTGACATGCCTGGTCAAATTACAAAAAAAATCACCTCTTCGGTGTGGAATTATTTTAACAGAAATGCGGACAACAGGTGTCAAGCCGTGTGTTGCCTTTGTCAAGCTGTAATAAGTAGGGGTAAGGATGTTAACCACCTAGGAACATCCTCCCTTACACGTCACCTGGAGCGCATTCATCAGAAGTCATTGACAAGTTCAAAAACTTTGGGTGACAGCGGAAGCAGTCCACTGACAACTAAATCCCTTCCTCTTGTAACCAAGCTCCTGCAAACCACACCACCAACTCCCTCAGTGTCAATTTCCTCATTAGACATGAAAAACAATAGTCCTGCAGGCCATGTCACTGGCAAGTCTGACGAGTCCTCTCCTGACTGGGATTCCTCCGATGCATCCTTGAGTATAACGCCTACTGCTGCTGGCGCTGCTGTTGTTGCTGCTGGGAGTCGATCGTCATCCCAGAGGGGAAGTCAGAAGACCACTTGTACTACTTCCAGTAAGCAATTGACTGTCCAACAGTCCTTTGCGAGGAAGATGAAATATCAAAGCAGTCATCCTGCTGCAAAGCGGATAACTCGTGTCTTGGCAGCTGCGGTGGTGTTAAACGTGTGTCCGGTATCCACCGTTAATTCACAGGGAATTAGAGAATTGTTTGAGGTACTGTGTCTCCGGTACCAAATACCATCTAGGTTCTATTTCTCTAGGCAGGCGATACCGAGAATGTTCACAGACATCAGAAAAAGAGTCACCAGTGTCCTAAAAAATGCAGTTGTACCCAATGTCCACTTAACCACGGACATGTGGACAAGTGGAGCAGGGCAGACTCAGGACTATATGACTGTGACAGCCCACTGGGTAGATGTATTGCCTCCCGCAGCAAGAACAGCAGCGGCGGCACCAATAGCAGCATCTCGCAAAAGCCAACTCGTTCCTAGGCAGGCTACGCTTTGTATCACTGCTTTTCATAAGAGGCACACAGCTGGCAACCTCTTACGGAAACTGAGAAACATCATCGCAGAATGGCTTACCCCAATTGGACTCTCCTGGGAATTTGTGACATCGGACAACGCCACCAATATTGTGCGTGCATAACATGTGGGCAAATTCCAGCACGTCCCATGTTTTGCACATACATTGAATTTGGTGGTGCAGAATTTTAAAAAAACGACAGGGACGTGCAAGAGATGCTGTCGGTGGGCCGAAGAATTGCGGGCCACTTTCAGCATTCAGCCACCGCGTGCCGAAGACTGGAGCACCACCAAACACTCCTGAACCAAGAGGTGGTAACGAGGTGGAATTCAACCCTCTATATGCTACAGAGGATGGAGGAGCAGCAAAAGGCCATTCAAGCCTATACATCTGCCCACTATATAGGCAAAGGAGGGGGAATGCACCTGACTCTTGCGCAGTGGAGAATGATTTCAATGTTGTGCAAGGTTCTGCAACCCTTTGAACTTGCCAAACGTGAAGTCAGTTCAGACACTGCCAGCCTGAGTCAGGTCATTCCCCTCATCAGGCTTTACAGAAGAAGCTGGAGAGATTGAAGGAGGAGCTAAAACAGAGCGATTCCGCTAGGCATGTGGGACTTGTGGATGGAGCCCTTAATTCGCTTAACCAGGATTCACGGGTGGTCAATCTGTTGAAATCAGAGCACTACATTTTGGCCACCGTGCTCGATCCTAGATTTAAAACCTACGTTGTATCTCTCTTTCCGGCAGACACAAGTCTGCAGAGGTGCAAAGACCTGCTGGTGAGACACTTGTCAAGTCAAGCGGAACGTGACCCATCAACAGCTCCTCCTTCACATTCTCCCGCAACTGGGGCTGCGAGGAAAAGGCTAAGAATTCCGAGCCCACCCGCTGGCGGTGATGCAGGGCAGTCTGGAGCGAGTGCTGACATCTGGTCCGGACTGAAGGACCTGCCAACGATTACTGACATGTCGTCTACTGTCACTGCATATGATTCTGTCACCATTGAAAGAATGGTGGAGGATTATATGAGTGACCGCATCCAAGTAGGCACGTCAGACAGTCCGTACGTATACTGGCAGGAAAAAGAGGCATTTTGAAGGCCCTTGCACAAACTGGCTTTATTTTACCTAAGTTGCCCCCCCTCCAGTGTGTACTCCGAAAGAGTGTTTAGTGCAGCCGGTCACCTTGTCAGCAATCGGCGTACGAGGTTACTTCCAGAAAATGTGGAGAAGATGATGTTCATCAAAATGAATTATAATCAATTCCTCCGTGGAGACATTCACCAGCAATTGCCTCCAGAAAGTACACAGGGACCTGAGATGGTGGATTCCAGTGGGGACGAATTAATAATCTGTGAGGAGGGGGATGTACACAGTGAAAGGGGTGAGGAATCGGACGATGAGGAGGAGGTGGACATCTTGCCTCTGTAGAGCCAGTTTGTGCAAGGAGAGATTGATTGCTTCTTTTTTGGTGGGGGCCCAAACCAACCAGTCATTTCAGTCACAGTCGTGTGGCAGACCCTGTCGCTGAAATTTTGGGTTTATTAAAGTGTGCATGTCCTGTTTATACAACATAAGGGTGGGTGGGAGGGCCCAAGGACAATTCCATCTTGCACCTCTTTTTTCTTTAATTTATCTTTGCATCATGTGATGTTTGGGACCAATTTTTTTAAGTGCTATCCTGTCTGACACTGCAGTGCCACTCCTAGATGGGCCAGGTGTTTGTGCCGCCCACTTGGGTCGCTTACCTTAGTCATCCAGCGACCTCGGTGCAAATTTTAGGACTAAAAATAATATTGTGAGGTGGGAGGTGTTCAGAATAGACTGGAAATGAGTGGAAATTATGGTTATTGAGGTTAATAATACTATGGGATCAAAATGACCCCCAAATTCTATGATTTAAGCTGTTTTTGAAAAAAAAAACACCCGAATCCAAAACACACCCAAATCCGACAAAAAATTTTTAAGGGAGGTTTTGCCAAAAACCGTCCGAATCCAAAACCAAAACACAAAACCCGAAAAATGTCCGGTGCACATCTCTAGTTCCATCTCATCACTTGTAAGTGTAGAGCCATTAAAAATGTGCATGACTCTGCATTGCTTATAGTTCCGTGCACCCATTTTTGGGGCATGCAAAGTGTGAATTCACAAAAGATATTCACATGAGATATGCTTTGTATAATTATCCCCTATGGCATGTCCTCAGATGCAATTGGGAGCTCCCACTAGGTGTGTGTGTGTGTGTGTGTGTGTGTGTGTGTGTGTGTGTGTGTGTGTGTGTGTGTGTGTGTGTGTGTGTGTGTGTGTGTGTGTGCGCGCGCACGCTATAAGCATGGGAGGTTGGAGGAGAGAGAAGAGACCCCTCAACTCAGTATTTCAATGGCACCAGTATGCTAGTTTGTAAATAATTAGCTCTAAATTTGAACAGTTCACTTATTATTTTTGTTAAGTTACATAGCACTGCACTCTACAATAACAGAATGTGTATTGATTGCCATAAGTCCTAAACCCAGTGTAACTTACCACCCATACCACAGCTGCGTCACAAATACACTGAGGACCATTTAGTCAGATACCAATTTACCAACCTAACAAAGTATAGTAAAAGTTTGAAAATTGTTTTTGAAAGGTGTGATTATTAAAAGTCTAAATATTACCTACAATTTGATTTCATTTATTTAAAGTGTAATTATTTTCTTTTGTTTTCAGATTGTGGTGCCAATTGCCATAAACAGTGTAAAGAACTCCTTGTCTTAGCATGCAGAAAGCTCTCTAGAGGAGCATCTATGGGCAGCAGCCATGGTTCTCTACCCAGCAGTCCATCACTAGCTCCAGGTATTGAGTGCTAACATTTCCAATAGAACGTCATTAAGTAAAGTTGACTGTATAGGGGACAATGAGCAAATGCTTGCAAGATGAAACTTTGCAGTATTAAACACAATTTTAACTAGTTTTGTTCTTTTATTTTGCTAAATTGATAAGATAAATCTGCAAATATGTTTATTTCTGTTCTGAAGTATTGATGAAAATAAACATTGAAATGTAATTTCTCTCCCCTAAGGGTCTGTACACACGGTGAGATCCTTGCTATGCCCGATTTTCACTTGCGATTTCCCTTGAACTCCCCGGAATCCAGCACCACCGATTTTGACTAACTTTTCTTGAGATATGGACTATGTGTGCTTACGATTTTGGCTTATGTGAGATGTCATTGACATGTGAGATGAACTAGATAGTACACTGATCTAGCAAGGATTGACTTGCCTGCACAGTCTATCTTTTCTTGCGATGCCGACCTGGCAGGACTGCGCATCGGGATCGAATCAGGATTGCAAGGTGACTTTCACCTTGCGTTCTGCTCTAACTTTTCTTGCAATTTTGACTATATAGTCAAAATCGAAAGAAAATATCTCACCGTGTGTACACACCTTTAGGGCCAATTGTTTTACACAACAATTAAGAGATTTTTTTTTTACATGCAGCAAAGTAAAAATAACAAAAACATTAAACTTAATGCCTATAATTTGTCCTCTAGCACAAGATGAGGTCTTTGAATTTCCCTCGTCTGTAAGAGAAAGTCAAGATCTGGAAGGACGGGGCATAACTCTGGTTACAGGCTCTTCTAAGAAGATTTCAGTGCGATTGCAGCGGTCAACGACCAGCCAGGCAACCCAAACAGATCCGGTATGGTCAGACTCTGGCTGGAGTGACATTGGGTCTCATACTTTTCCTAAGATGAAATGCAAGTTTTATGGCAAATCAAACAAGAACAAAGGTTTTGCAAAATGGGAGAATGAAAAACCTAACCTACACCCAAACATGGACATTATGGAAGTACAGATTATGGAGCACCTTCAAGACCACAATGGGGCAGAAAGCCATGAGAACTTAAACAGCAAAGAGGTACAGTAGCATATACAATGTAAATATACATAAAAATATTAATAACTGCATGTAATCCAAAGGATTTCTTTATGTGCCTCATGTCTGTCTCTAGGGTTCTGTGGTAGATAGTAATAGGTGTGTTTGCAGCAGACGAGTGTCAAAGGCTATAAATTGGCGATACAGAGACCCAGTACAAAATACTGTATGTGTTTCAGGGCCATTCTAGCACCAGTTGGCGGAGCCGCAGGTGCGATAATATGCAAACTAGTCATACCTTTGTGTACTAGCGTGCACCTCAATGTGCAAGCCCTGAGACACCCACTTTCTGCAACCCTGTATGCTGCAGGATCTAGACAGTCCACCACCGGTGCACCATTGTGTTCACCATCGACACTTCCACTAGCCTATGCCAGGGGCAGTTACTTCATCTCAACATGGCCTCTGTAAAAGTATCTATGCGCCTGAGAATGCAGCCAGCATTCACTGACATACCCACAAAACTCTGATTACATGCCCTCATAGCAGATTCCTTTCTTCCCATTCTGCATTCTCCCAGAAACTGCTGTCCAGGAATGCCCACTGATTTGCATATCTTGTTCTGCTATCAGCTCTCCTGTAAGCAATAGTGCATTTGTGTATACACTCTGGAAAACAAAAGGCACTGGAGGGGTTTCCAGAATGTTTTGCCCATGCACAGTAGCAAATAATCGCACAACTGCACAGTCATTGTCATTGTGTGTGGTTTGCATATACCTCTGAATTAGACCCTCAGTGAGGGGCTTGAGTAAACAGTATAATAATAGCTTTTTACTATTTATTGCAAATAAGCATGGGTCTTGTCAGTGCCATAACAGGGCTGAAATCATCCCTGTGCCCATCCGCCAATTGAGCATCTGATGCAGAGGCGTCACTAGGGTTGGTGTCACCTGGTATGGTAACTCATGGGGGTAAATTTACTAAGGTGGGAGTTTTTTTAGAACTGGTGATGTTGCCTATGGCAACCAATCAGATTCTGTCTATTATCTTCTAGAAGCAGCTTGATAAATGTTAAGTAGAATCTGATTGGTTGCTATGGGCAACATCACTAGTTCTAAAAAACTCCCACCTTAGTAAATTTACCCCATGGTGTCACCCCCATGGCACAATGTGTATAATTAGCTCTACCTGTTGCCGTGTGTAAAATGTGCTCTACCTGATGCAATGTGTATAACGTGCTCTACCTGGCGCAATGTTTATAACGTGCTCTACCTAGCGCAATTATGTATAACGTGCTCTATCTGGTGCAATGTGTATAACATGCTCTACCTGGCACAATGTTTATAACATGCTCTACCTGGCGCAATGTGTATAATGTGCTCTATCTGGTGCAATGTGTATAACGTGCTCTACCTGATGCAACGTGCTCTACCTGGTGCAGTTTGTATAATGTGCTGTACCTGTTGCAATATGTATAATGTGCCCTACCTGGTGCAATGTTTATAACGTGCTCTATCTAATGCAATGTGTGTAATGTGCTTCACCTGGTGCAATGTGTATAACGTGCTCTACCTGGCGCAATGTGTAATTATATATATATATATATATATATATATATATATAGAGAGAGAGAGAAATGTAGACTACGGCGCTTAGGTGCAGCTTTGTGTTATCTATACCTTAAGTGTAAGTAACCCTTAGTAGACAGAATAAAAAACACTTCTCAATATATTAAATGAGCGGCAGCTTATAGTACATACACATGTGATTGGCATGCACACATAAGTATTTAAAGGAATTGGTGAATATAAGCGCCCAAGAGTGTAATTTGTATAACAAGGTGAAATGAAGGTATCAAGAGAGGGTATGGTAAAGCCAGTTTAGACAACTTATCTGATAACCAAAGAAGCTTAGTTCAAATGGTGCTTCTTTGTCGCTTAATACATGTGGATAAAACAAAGGAAAGCAAACATAGTGTGTATCGTTTTAAAATTTCAAATCATATCACTGCCAAAATTCATTTAGGCTCAATTAGGGAACCAGCATATTCCCAAAATAAAATCAATATATAGCCTGGGCAGTGTATATATAAAAGATACAAATATTTAATACACGTAATGACATAAAAATACATAAAAGTACATGAATAGCTGTATATCATGCGTACAGAATAAAAGATTATATCAAGCTTATCTGTCCATAAATAGCTGGAATGCATGCGTACAGAATTCAAAAATATATATGGCTTATCTGTCCATAAGAGGAAATGTCCGCAGGTGGTCCCAACGCGTTTCGTCCGTCATCAACAGGACTTCATCAAGGGGATGGACATACAGAGCAGGCATGCTCTATTTATACCCAACTGGGGCACTTTATGATGACATCACTTCCTGTGATGCCTTTTTACTAGAGCATTCAGGAAAACGTTATATAGTATTTTAATTGGCACTCAAAAAGTGACAATATAGCAATAGTGGAACAAGGTAAAAAAGAAGAAGAAGATAGAACGAGTTGTTAAGTGACGTGAACGGCAAAAAACCGTCCGGAATGGGCAGTGGAACGCTTGTGGAACGCATGCGTCATTTCCGGAAATGGCGCATGCGTCATTTCCGGTCGGCGTGTCCCGATATCAACTTAGTGCAAACTCAGCTAACATAAGTAAATGTACTTAGCTATATGCCCTTATGTTGAAAACAGATACCGGACTAGAGACATGTTAAGAGGTGGTGCGGAAAGATGATCAAGAAGCACATCTCATGTGACGGTAACATCACTTCCGCTGTAAACACGGAAGTAAAATGAGGGGTGATCGTGGAACGCATAACCGTGGCGTCACTTCCGCTATAAACACGGAAGTGAGTAGTGAAGGGTGATCGTGGAGCGCATCTAGAAAGAAGTGACATCACTTACGCAGTAAACACCAAAGTTAATGAAAGTGTGTACGTGGAGTGGAGCGCAGCGCCATACGTTGGCGTCACTTGCGTCTCACACACTAAAGTGACTGACCATGTGGAGGTTTAGTGACTGTTAGCGGTGGAATGCACCGCCATTGTGGGGCGCATTAACCAAGAGGAATGGAACGCAACCCCATATTTATAGCTCATAGACAAAAAATATTTAATAAAGTATATACCAAAAGTGAATAGAGCCATAGCTATTTATTATATTCTAGTGAAGCCTACCTATTTAATATTTAGTGAAAGGTGCTGATGTTGTACATAATAATTTTGAGTGCAATTAAAAAGTATATTTATATCTATATTGACAAGATGTGAGCCAATTAACCTCTTGACCCAAGGGGAATTTTAAGTCACAGCGTTGCATCTCTTGGTCGTTTCCATAACAGAAGTTTAATTGTTCATAAATCTTGTCTTGGACTTTATCAATGTGCATCGTGCCTTATTCTTTAGAGACCATCTTGTCTAGTATCCACATCTGGCAAGGGATAGGTAATTTGCTGAAAGGAATCATAAATTGGCTATTGACATCTATTTTAAACTAGATGTAAGCTTATAATAAAAGATACTTGGTCTACGTAGTTTAGTGCAGAATAGAAAATTGTGTATATAGAGATGACGCATGCGTTCCAGAAATGACGCATGCATTCCACATGCGTTCCACTGCCCATTCCGGACGTTTTTTTTGCCGTTCACGTCACTTAACAACTCGTTCTATCTTCTTCTTCTTTTTTACCTTGTTCCACTATTGCTATATTGTCACTTTTTGAGTGCCAATTAAAATACTATATAACGTTTTCCTGAATGCTCTAGTAAAAAGGCATCACAGGAAGTGATGTCATCATAAAGTGCCCCAGTTGGGTATAAATAGAGCATGCCTGCTCTGTATGTCCATCCCCTTGATGAAGTCCTGTTGATGACGGACGAAACACGTTGGGACCACCTGCGGACATTTCCTCTTATGGATAGATAAGCCATATATATTTTTGAATTCTGTACGCATGCATTCCAGCTATTTATGGACAGATAAACTTGATATAATCTTTTATTCTGTACGCATGATATACAGCTATTCATGTACTTTTATGTATTTTTATGTCATTACGTGTATTAAATATTTGTATCTTTTATATATACACTGCCCAGGCTATATATTGATTTTATTTTGGGAATATGCTGGTTCCCTAATTGAGCCTAAATGAATTTCGGCAGTGATATGATTTGAAATTTTAAAACGATACACACTATGTTTGCTTTCCTTTGTTTTATCCACATGTATTAAGCGACAAAGAAGCACCGTTTGAACTAAGCTTCTCTGGTTATCAGATAAGTTGTCGAAACTGGCTTTACCATACCCTCTCTTGATACCTTCATTTCACCTTGTTATATAAATTACACTCTTGGGCGCTTATATTCACCAATTCCTTTATATATATATATTTATACATACATACATACACACACTTTTTTAAAAATAAAATAATACTGGATTATATTGAAATTAACTATTTGTTTGTACAAACAAATGGTACTAATTTCAATACAATCCATGTTTACGTCTGGAAAAATATATATATTTAATAAATTGACATTGTATAATATTTTTTAACTGTAAATACTAACTTATTATTAAACTTTCCACACTCAAGTGGCAGCTGAAACGACTTGCAGCCAGCCAGGGAGTGACAGCACTGAACTTCAAGGCAGGTCCTCCCTAGGCTCCCTGTAGTAACGGCAGCACTGAGCACAGCAGCTCTTTAGCCTCCTCCCACATCTTCCTCCCAGCAATGCAAGCAGCCGAGCGGCGGCATGATGACATCACGGGACCGGCGTGCATGATGACAACGCGCTTACGTCCAGACCTAGCCGTGGCGGAGTCTTTCATGCGGGGTTGTGATTTTGAGTCAGCTGCGGGGTGCGATCATAACTGTGCCACGGAGCGGCAGAGTATTCCAGGTGGGGGTGTGTGATTTTGAGTTGGCGGGTGTGCGATCATAACTGTACTGCTTGGTGCCGGATGGCAAATAGAGCACTGCAGTTACGATCACACCCCCGCCATCTCAAAATCACACACCCCCGCCTGCAAGACTCCGCCGTGCCGCGGCACAGTTACGATTGCATCCCCCAGCTGACTCAAAATCACAACCACCCGCCTGGAATACTCCGCCGCGGCCGGGTCCGTATTGTCTGACAGCGACAACGGGGAGGGAGGGGTGTGTATGCCACCGGGGACATGTCAGGAAGGGAATGGGATGCAGCAGGTGCGAGTGCGCAGCTCTACAGTATTTGGTGTCACCCCATACAAGGGTGACACCCGGGTGCGGGACGCACTCCCCGCACCCGCCTCATGATGCCTCTGGTCTGATGTCAACGAGGCTGAAGTTAGCTTCTTATTCGGCCAGCTTCTTATTCACTTCTTATTCAAGCTCCAGCTTCTTATTCACTTCTTATTCGAACTCCAGCTTCTTATTCAGATCATTCAGTTTCGCAAGGGTTAATGAGTCTTCTGTCACAAATTTGACACCTGAAATCAACAGAGTAGGGTCCCGTGCATGTGACCCACTTGTATTTTGCCTGGCCCAACACTGTTTTGGGCATGAAATACACTGGCAAAGTGGGCACACACACCATATTTTGCCATTTTGAATAAGTAGCTGTAGTTTTGCAAGGGTTAACCAGTCTTGGGCCACAAATTTGACCCCTGAAATCAACAGAGAGTGGTCACTTGCATGTGACCCACTTGTATTTTGCCTGGCCCAACGCTGTTTTGGGCATGAAATACACTGGCAAAGTGGGCACACACACCATGTTTTGCTATTTTGAATAAGTAGCTGTAGTTTTGCAAGGGTTAACTAGTCTTGGGCCACAAATTTGACCCCTGAAATCAACAGAGAGTGGTCACTTGCATGTGACCCACTTGTATTTTGCTTGGCCCAACGCTGTTTTGGGCATGAAATACACTGGCAAAGTGGGCGCAAACACCATGTTTTGCTATTTTGAATAAGTAGCTGTAGTTTTGCAAGGGTTAACTAGTCTTGGGCCACAAATTTGACCCCTGAAATCAACAGAGAGTGGTCACTTGCATGTGACCCACTTGTATTTTGCCTGGCCTAATGCTGTTTTGGGCATGAAATACACTGGCAAAGTGGGCACACACACCATATTTTGCCATTTCCAATAAGTAGCTGTAGTTTTGCAAGGGTTAACTAGTCTTGGGCCACAAATTTGACACCTGAAATCAACAGAGGGTGGTCAGTTACATATCACCCACTTGTATTTTGCTTGGCCCAACGCTGTTTTGGGCATGAAATACACTGGCAAAGTGGGCACACACACCATGTTTTGCTATTTTGAATAAGTAGCTGTAGTTTTGCAAGGGTTAACCAGTCTTGGGCCACAAATTTGACCCCTGAAATCAACAGAGAGTGGTCACTTGCATGTGACCCACTTGTATTTTGCCTGGCCCAACGCTGTTTTGGGCATGAAATACACTGGCAAAGTGGGCACACACACCATGTTTTGCTATTTTGAATAAGTAGCTGTAGTTTTGCAAGGGTTAACTAGTCTTGGGCCACAAATTTGACCCCTGAAATCAACAGAGAGTGGTCACTTGCATGTGACCCACTTGTATTTTGCTTGGCCCAACGCTGTTTTGGGCATGAAATACACTGGCAAAGTGGGCGCAAACACCATGTTTTGCTATTTTGAATAAGTAGCTGTAGTTTTGCAAGGGTTAACTAGTCTTGGGCCACAAATTTGACCCCTGAAATCAACAGAGAGTGGTCACTTGCATGTGACCCACTTGTATTTTGCCTGGCCTAATGCTGTTTTGGGCATGAAATACACTGGCAAAGTGGGCACACACACCATATTTTGCCATTTCCAATAAGTAGCTGTAGTTTTGCAAGGGTTAACTAGTCTTGGGCCACAAATTTGACACCTGAAATCAACAGAGGGTGGTCAGTTACATATCACCCACTTGTATTTTGCTTGGCCCAACGCTGTTTTGGGCATGAAATACACTGGCAAAGTGGGCACACACACCATGTTTTGCTATTTTGAATAAGTAGCTGTAGTTTTGCAAGGGTTAACCAGTCTTGGGCCACAAATTTGACACCTGAAATCAACAGAGGGTGGTCACTTACATATGACCCACTTGTATTATGCTTGGCCCAACGCTGTTTTGGGCATGAAATACACTGGCAAAGTGGGCACACACACCATTTTATTAATTGCCATTTTGAATAAGTAGCTGTAGTTTTGCAAGGGTTAACTAGTCTTGGGCCACAAATTTGACCCCTGAAATCAACAGAGGGTGGTCACTTACATATGACCCACTTGTATTTTGCTTGGCCCAACGCTGTTTTGGGCATTAAATACACTGGCAAAGTGGGCACAAACACCATTTTATAAATTGCCATTTTGAATAAGTAGCTGTAGTTTTGCAAGGGTTAACTAGTCTTGGGACACAAATTTGACCCCTGAAATCAACAGAGAGTGGTCACTTGCATGTGACCCACTTGTATTTTGCCTGGCCCAACGCTGTTTTGGGCATGAAATATACTGGCAAAGTGGGCACACACACCATGTTTTGCTATTTTAAATAAGTAGCTGTAGTTTTGCAAGGGTTAACCAGTCTTGGGCCACAAATTTGACCCCTGAAATCAACAGAGAGTGGTCACTTGCATGTGACCCACTTGTATTTTGCCTGGCCCAACGCTGTTTTGGGCATGAAATACACTGGCAAAGTGGGCACACACACCATATTTTCAATTTTGAATAAGTAGCTGTAGTTTTGCAAGGGTTAACCAGTCTTGGGCCACAAATTTGACCCCTGAAATCAACAGAGAGTGGTCACTTGCATGTGACCCACTTGTATTTTGCCTGGCCCAACGCTGTTTTGGGCATGAAATACACTGGCATAGTGGGCACACACACCATATTTTCCATTTTGAATAAGTAGCTGTAGTTTTGCAAGGGTTAACCAGTCTTGGGCCACAAATTTGACACCTGAAATCAACAGAGGGTGGTCAGTTACATATGACCCACTTGTATTTTGTTTGGCCCAACACTGTTTTGGGCATGAAATACACTGGCAAAGCGGGCACACACACCATATTTTCCATTTTGAATAAGTAGCTGTAGTTTTGCAAGGGTTAACCAGTCTTGGGCCACAAATTTGACACCTGAAATCAACAGAGGGTGGTGACTTACATATCACCCACTTGTATTTTGCCTGGCCCAACGCTGTTTTGGGCATGAAATACACTGGCAAAGTGGGCACACACACCATATTTTGCTATTTTGAATAAGTAGCTGTAGTTTTGCAAGGGTTAACCAGTCTTGGGCCACAAATTTGACACCTGAAATCAACGGAGGGTGGTCACTTACATATGACCCACTTGTATTTTGCTTGGCCCAATGCTGTTTTGGGCATGAAATACACTGGCAAAGTGGGCGCAAACACCATGTTTTGCTATTTTGAATAAGTAGCTGTAGTTTTGCAAGGGTTAACTAGTCTTGAGCCACAAATTTGACCCCTGAAATCAACAGAGAGTGGTCACTTGCATGTGACCCACTTGTATTTTGCCTGGCCCAACGCTGTTTTGGGCATGAAATACACTGGCAAAGTGGGCACACACACCATATTTTGCCATTTCCAATAAGTAGCTGTAGTTTTGCAAGGGTTAACTAGTCTTGGGCCACAAATTTGACACCTGAAATCAACAGAGAGTGGTCACTTGCATGTGACCCACTTGTATTTTGCCTGGCCCAACGCTGTTTTGGGCATGAAATACACTGGCAAAGTGGGCACACACACCATATTTTGCTATTTTGAATAAGTAGCTGTAGTTTTGCAAGGGTTAACTAGTCTTGGGCCACAAATTTGACCCCTGAAATCAACAGAGGGTGGTCAGTTACATATGACCCACTTGTATTTTGCCTGGCCCAACGCTGTTTTGGGCATGAAATACACTGGCAAAGTGGGCACACACACCATATTTTCCATTTTGAATAAGTAGCTGTAGTTTTGCAAGGGTTAACCAGTCTTGGGCCACAAAATTGACACCTGAAATCAACAGAGAGTGGTCACTTGCATGTGACCCACTTGTATTTTGCCTGGCCCAACGCTGTTTTGGGCATGAAATACACTGGCAAAGTGGGCACACACACCATATTTTGCCATTTTCAATAAGTAGCTGTAGTTTTGCAAGGGTTAACTAGTCTTGGGCCACAAATTTGACACCTGAAATCAACAGAGAGTGGTCACTTGCATGTGACCCACTTGTATTTTGCCTGGCCCAACGCTGTTTTGGGCATGAAATACACTGGCAAAGTGGGCACACACACCATATTTTGCTATTTTGAATAAGTAGCTGTAGTTTTGCAAGGGTTAACCAGTCTTGGGCCACAAATTTGACACCTGAAATCAACAGAGGGTGGTCACTTGCATGTGACCCACTTGTATTTTGCTTGGCCCAACGCTGTTTTGGGCATGAAATACACTGGCAAAGTGGGCACAAACACCATGTTTTGCTATTTTGAATAAGTAGCTGTAGTTTTGCAAGGGTTAACTAGTCTTGGGCCACAAATTTGACCCCTGAAATCAACAGAGAGTGGTCACTTGCATGTGACCCACTTGTATTTTGCCTGGCCCAACGCTGTTTTGGGCATGAAATACACTGGCAAAGTGGGCACACACACCATATTTTGCCATTTCCAATAAGTAGCTGTAGTTTTGCAAGGGTTAACTAGTCTTGGGCCACAAATTTGACCCCTGAAATCAACAGAGAGTGGTCACTTGCATGTGACCCACTTGTATTTTGCCTGGCCCAACGCTGTTTTGGGCATGAAATACACTGGCAAAGTGGGCACACACACCATATTTTGCTATTTTGAATAAGTAGCTGTAGTTTTGCAAGGGTTAACTAGTCTTGGGCCACAAATTTGACCCCTGAAATCAACAGAGGGTGGTCAGTTACATATGACCCACTTGTATTTTGCCTGGCCCAACGCTGTTTTGGGCATGAAATACACTGGCAAAGTGGGCACACACACCATATTTTCCATTTTGAATAAGTAGCTGTAGTTTTGCAAGGGTTAACTAGTCTTGGGCCACAAATTTGACACCTGAAATCAACAGAGGGTGGTCACTTACATATGACCCACTTGTATTTTGCTTGGCCCATCGCTGTTTTGGGCATGAAATACACTGGCAAAGTGGGCACAAACACCATTTTATAAATTGCCATTTTGAATAAGTAGCTGTAGTTTTGCAAGGGTTAACTAGTCTTGGGCCACAAATTTGACCCCTGAAATCAACAGAGGGTGGTCACTTGCATGTGACCCACTTGTATTTTGCCTGGCCCAACGCTGTTTTGGGCATGAAATACACTGGCAAAGTGGGCACACACACCATATTTTACCATTCTGAATAAGTAGCTATAGTTTTGCAAGAGTTAACTAGTCTTGGGACACAATTGTGAGACCTGCAATCAACAGAATGTGGTCACTTACATATCACCCACTTGTATTCTGCTTGGCCCAACATTGATTTGTGAATGAAATACGCTGGGAAAGTAGGCACAACCACCATATTATAATTTACCATTTTGAATATTTAGCTGTATTTTTGCAAGGGTTAACTAGTCTTAGGCGACATATTTGATACCAGAAATCAAGGGTTAGATTAGCTCCTTATCGCACAGGGGAGTCATAGAGAGCCTATGTTGCGTTAAAGTTGTCTGAAGTCAGCTCTTATCCTTGCTTGAAGGAAGCTATACTCAGCAGGATTGGGGTGACGGGTCCCAGCAAAGCCCAAGAATATTATGAGTTGCAGCTGAACCCATCTGAGCCTCCAGTGGTCAAACTGGCATAATTGGCCAAACTGAGTAAAACCTGGTTACAGATAAAAATTCTTCTTAGTGGGCAGTGGAAGTGATGGCTCTAGACCAGGCTATACGGGTATCAGACCGTAGTGTAAAACACTGGGCCTTTGCAGGCTGACCCCAGACAATTGAGGAGCTAGCAGTGGTGATTGAGAGGTACCTGACCCTGGGAAATTTTAATAAAGCCAAGCAAGGGTTACAGCCAGTACCTAAGCCCAATACCCAGATTCCCATTGTTAAATCAAACAGCCCATCTCCAGTCATATGTTTTGAGTGCAGAGAGCCCAGTTATGCACAGCGGTACTTCCTAAAGCAGGGTGAGCTAGTGGATTGCAGCTCAGGGAAAACAGTACAACCTGTATTCAGTATGGCGACTGGAATTATTTCCCCAGCTGAAACTACCATTTCATCTGATGGTACAGATTGAAGGCTGGGATATCTGGGCCTTGGTTGATACTGGCAATGAATTGTCTATCATCTCTGCTAACCTGGTTCTTCCCGGGTCTGGCCAGGTTGTGCTTCTGGTAAAGATGCTATGTATACTTGGTGACATAGAAGAATGCCCATGAGTGCACCTGCCGGTGGTGATTAAAGTAAGACCAGTAAAAATGGTAGTCACAGTAGCTTCCAAACCTCTTTATCCACTAATCCTGGGCCAGGACTTCCCACTGTTGCAGGAGTTTGTTACCTGGCATGACATTGGCAGACAGACAAAGGTTAAGCTGTCGCAGGGGCCAAGATCTACTGGAAGCCAAGGTTGTATGACTGTAAACCCCTCTCTTGCCAGTGAGATTGAGACACATTAGTCCCCCATTTGCGAAAGAGTGTCTTTGCAGGACTTTAGGCGAGATCAACATAACGATGGCAACTTGTCTAATACTTTTTAAAATGTGGTAGTGGTAAATGGTAAGGTAAACTCTGCTTTACCACCTGAAGGTGTACCTTACTTTATGTGAAAAACTATTTTTTTTACCCTGTAACTTATTTGCAAGGTAAAAGGGTAGACCAGTTGCTGATTCCCCGAAAACACGAGCAGCTGGTACTGAGGGCGGCTCACATGCATTTATGGGGTGGCCATTTAGGGGAGAGGAAAACTCTCCAGCGTATCCAGCTATGTTTCTCCTGGCCAGGCATTCATGCTGCAGTAAAAGAATATTGTCAGGAATGCCCAGTGTACTAAAAGAATGCACCCCAGACAGAATTTAGGGCGACCTTGGTTTTCCTGACTATAATTTCCATGCCTATTGAGCCAATTTTTATAGATCTGATAGGGCCAGTAGAAAAATCGGATCATGGGCATCAGTATATATTGGTGACGGTGGACTACTCCACCGGGTACCCGGAGGCCATACCACTATGTAACATGAAATCTAGCACTATTGTCCAGGAGTTCTTGATGCTGTATACCCGTCTAGGAATACCAATAGAGGTCCTGACCGACTAAGGTACCCCTTTTGTGTCTAAATTAATTAAATACCTGTGTCGCCTGTTAAAGGTGGATAGAATTACCATTTCGGTTTACCACCCGCAGACAGACGGCTTGGTTGAATGCTTTAACAGAACCCTTATGCAGATGATGAAAAGGGCAGTGTCACAGGAGAAGCGAGATTAAGACCTACTCTTACCTTAGCTATTGTTGGCAGTTTGAGAGGTACCCCAAGCCTCTTTTATTATTATTATTATTATTATTATTATTATCCTTTATTTATATAGAGACTTTATATAGAGACTGTATGGGGTTTAGACCCTTCAAACTCCTCTATGGTAGACAACGCAGAGGGATACTAGATCTATTAAAAGTTGGGTGGGAGCAGCAATTGTCCCAAGGGGATGCGGTTAAGATCCCGCCGGACGGAATCCCGGCGGTTGAAATACCGACGCCGGAACCCCGACCGGCACAATCCCGACATATTCTGCCTCCGTGGGTGTCCACGACACCCATAGAGGGAGAATATAAAAGTGTGCTGAGCATAGCAAAGCACCGTGCCTGCAGCGTGGCGAGCAAAGCGAGCCCACAATGGGCTGCGTTCTGCTCGCCACCCCTGTCGGGATTGTGTGGTCGAAATTCCGGCGTCAGTATTTCGACCGCCGGGATCCCATCCTGCGGGATTTAGTACTGATCCCGTCCCAAGAGCCTAACATCGTTCAGTTTGTGTCCCAATTATATGGCTGTCTAAGGCAAATTGCGCCACTTCTGACCAAGCATATGGCAAGAGCTCAACAGGATCAAAAACGCAGTCATGGCGTTACTGCTGTCAACCGGACTCTCAATAGGGGCAACAAGGTACTGATACTTGTGTCTAGGTACGGCAGGAAGGTAGAAGTAAAGAGGTAAAAGTCTACCATGTGAATTTGTTGAAGCCTTGGAAAGTGCCAGTCAACCCTCTTTAGTGGCCATGAAAACCCCAGAATGTCAGGTGCCTACTGAAGTAACTTTGAGTCCTAGCCAGAAACAAGAAGTGGTAAACTTAGTAGCACAGTACCAGGTTGTGTTCTCTGCCCTCCTGGGGAAAACTCAAATCATACAGCATGACAATGTTACTCCACCCAGGGGGGTGATAAAACAAAGGCAATATTGTATATCTGAGGCCCAACAGGCAGCAGTAAAACGGGAACTGGAAGTGATGCGGCGCTTGGGGGTCATAGAGTAGTCAAACAGTGAATGGAATAATCCCATTTTTTTTAGAGCCCAAGCTTTTTGGAGCTTTGAGATTCTGTAATGACTTCAGAAAGTTAAATAAAGTTCCTCGGTTTGATTCCTATCCTATGCCCCGGGTTGATGAACTTAGCAATAAGCCAGTATCTAACTACGCTAGATTTACTGAAGGGGTACTGGCAAATTCCTCTGATGGAAGCTGCCAAAGCAACAACAGCCTTCTCTACCACAGTGGGTTTGTTCCAGTCGCACCTTCCAAAGGTGGATGCAGTGTTACAGTCTCTACAGGCACAAGGGTTCACAGCTAACCTGGAGAAGTGTGCCATCATATCTGTGGAGGCAAAGTATCTGGGGTATATTGTGTGCCAAGGGTAAGTTAAACCTCAACCTGGCAAGGTGGAAGCAGTCTTCACATGGCCTAAGCTAAAATGTATGTCGCAACTCAGGATATTCTTTGGTCTGGTGGGCTATTATCGTAGGTTCAGGGGTGGAACTTGCAGCGGTGCAACCGGCAGGGCCCCTCCACGATGAAGGGGCCCACAGCCGGAGGCACTACAATGAGTGAGACTGACTCATTACATGCCACCTGCCGGCGCGCTGCAAGCCGCCGCTTCCCCTTAACAGAATGAGGCTGAGCTGGTGTGCAGAGCTGCAGTCTGGCCAGAGGGGTAGGAGGATGCAGTGGAGGAGTCTGGAGAAGGAGAAGGGGCCATCTTCCCCTCTCATTCACGGGCAGCCCAGCTGTTTCTTTTTGCTACCGGAGCATCACGTGACCATGCGGCTAAACTGTAGAGTTAGTGCAGCAGCATTCCTTGTAAGGCGGTCAGGCAGCTGTGTGTTTATTTATTTTTATTTTATTATACATTTTTCTAATTGTACATTTCATCCTGCAAACTCAGAATCGCGGACCTCGAAGAGGCGGAGCCTACAATGAGGGGGCGGAGATTGGGAGGTGGTGGGCGGGGTTGTTACAGTAAGCTGGTCTCTCTGCAAATAGTAATGGTGACTGTGCAGTGACATATAACATACAGCACAGCATAGAGTGACCCCACTAAGGCAGCCAGGCACAGGGTCATGTGTTGTCACCCAGGGTGCATGTGCTGCTGCTGGCTGCATGATGCATAGTGTGGACATCTGTCTCCATGGGCCTTGTGTATCCTTGTACAAAGGAATTGTCCCATCTTTATACAGTGAGAAGTCTTCTGAGTTTTTGTGGGAGTTGGATACAATTGGCCGACAGTTATCATATTGATATTCATTATGTCGACATAAAGAACTGTCAACAAACAGTCCCTTGTGATATAGCAGTTTCGTACTTTATACCGATGACAGCAGTGCCTTTTTCTGGATCACATTGCATTGGCGATGTCTCAGCAGTGTTCTGGTGAGTATTTTCCCCATTATCCCTAATCCCTAAACCTTTCCCTAGTAGCTAACCTTAACCTTTACCCCTCCCCACAGCCTAACCCTAGCCACCACCCCAGTGCCTCACCCCCCCCCCCCCAGCAGCCTAACCCTAAAACTTTACCGTAGTGCCTACTATATTGGCGTTACGTGTAAAAGGAGCTCTACTGTGTGGCGTAATGTGTATAAGGAGCTCTACTGTGTGGCTTAACCTGTATAAGGGGTATTACTGTGTGGTGTAACGTCTATAAGAAGCACCACTGTGTGGCGTAACGTGTATAAGGAGCACTATTGTGTGGCGTAAAGTGTATAAGGACCATTACAGTGTGTTGTAACGTGTATAAGGAGCTCTACTGTGTTGCGTAACATGTATAAGGAACAGTACTGGGTGGAGTAACGTGTATCAGGAGCACTACTGTGTGGTATAACGTATATTAAGATACTACTGTGTGGCGTAACATGTATAAGAGGCACTACTGTGTGTTGTAATGTGTATAAGAACTACTGTGTGGCGTAACGTGTAGAAGGAGCTCTACTATGTGGCGTAATGCGTATAAGAAGCAATACTGTGTGGCATAACGTGTTTCAGGAGCAGTACTGTGTAGCGTAATGTATATAAGGAGTACTACTGTTCAGTGTAATGTAATGTAAATCGGTGTAATGTAATAAGGTTGCACTACTGTGTGGCATAATTTGAATTGGTGGTACTATTGTGTGCCCACACCCCTTTTCAATGAGACCATGCCCTATTTTTTGACACACGTTTTGGATCTTGGGCGGGCTGGGGCAACGCATTTTGTTGCACCTCGGCCCACAATGGTCTTGTTCCGCCACTGCGTAGGTGCATGCGCGAATTTGCCACAGGGCAGCATCATTCACTGAATGTCTGAGGAAACAGTCCCCAGACAAGATCTAATCACAGATGTGCTAAATGTAGCACATCTACAATCATGTACTCTGACATGCGGGTGGATGCCCAGCACAGGGCTGGTCCGCCCTGCATGACTGGCCCTAGCCCCCCCCATCCCCCTCGCACAGGTACAAAACCATTGCACGGTGTCGATGATTTTGTACCTGATGAGTAACTCCCTGCAAACGAAGCTCCTGCACGCTGGCAGTCCGCTACTCGCCACATCCCGGGTCGCAGAGTCTGTGTGTAACACCACACAGCTGCCTCGGGCCACCCCCCAACGGTCCAGACAAGCCTCCGTTGTCCGGACCGTGGTTCTAAAGCCGGTGGCATGCCCCTTCCCACCACATGACCGCCTCTGCCTGTCAATCAGGCAGAGGCGATCGAAGCCCTGAGATGCTGATAGAATCTCACTGGGCTCCCGGATTGCGCACTCCACAAAGTAATTCAGACTGCGATCGCTGCTGCTGCAGTGATGGAGTCTGAATTACCCCCTAGGCCCGCAGAGACTACATTGCAGAATTTAAGAAAAGCTTTATACGCAGAGACTGTATTGATAGGCTCCTGATTCCAGGTGTCAAATTTGTGGCCCAAGACTAGTTAACCCTTGCAAAACTACAGCTACTTATTCAAAATGGCAAAATATGGTGTGTGTGCCCACTTTGCCAGTGTATTTCATGCCCAAAACAGCGTTGGGCCAGGCAAAATACAAGTGGGTCACATGCAAGTGACCACTCTCTGTTGATTTCAGGGGTCAAATTTGTGGCCCAAGACTAGTTAACCCTTGCAAAACTACAGCTACTTATTCAAAATGGCAATTTATAAAATGGTGTGTGTGCCCACTTTGCCAGTGTATTTCATGCCCAAAACAGCGTTGGGCCAAGCATAATACAAGTGGGTCATATGTAAGTGACCACCCTCTGTTGATTTCAGGTGTCAAATTTGTGGCCCAAGACTGGTTAACCCTTGCAAAACTACAGCTACTTATTCAAAATAGCAAAACATGGTGTGTGTGCCCACTTTGCCAGTGTATTTCATGCCCAAAACAGCGTTGGGCCAAGCAAAATACAAGTGGGTGATATGTAAGTCACCACCCTCTGTTGATTTCAGGTGTCAAATTTGTGGCCCAAGACTGGTTAACCCTTGCAAAACTACAGCTACTTATTCAAAATGGAAAATATGGTGTGTGTGCCCGCTTTGCCAGTGTATTTCATGCCCAAAACAGTGTTGGGCCAAACAAAATACAAGTGGGTCATATGTAACTGACCACCCTCTGTTGATTTCAGGTGTCAAATTTGTGGCCCAAGACTGGTTAACCCTTGCAAAACTACAGCTACTTATTCAAAATGGAAAATATGGTGTGTGTGCCCACTATGCCAGTGTATTTCATGCCCAAAACAGCGTTGGGCCAGGCAAAATACAAGTGGGTCACATGCAAGTGACCACTCTCTGTTGATTTCAGGGGTCAAATTTGTGGCCCAAGACTGGTTAACCCTTGCAAAACTACAGCTACTTATTCAAAATTGAAAATATGGTGTGTGTGCCCACTTTGCCAGTGTATTTAATGCCCAAAACAGCGTTGGGCCAGGCAAAATACAAGTGGGTCACATGCAAGTGACCACTCTCTGTTGATTTCAGGGGTCAAATTTGTGGCCCAAGACTGGTTAACCCTTGCAAAACTACAGCTACTTATTTAAAATAGCAAAACATGGTGTGTGTGCCCACTTTGCCAGTATATTTCATGCCCAAAACAGCGTTGGGCCAGGCAAAATACAAGTGGGTCACATGCAAGTGACCACTCTCTGTTGATTTCAGGGGTCAAATTTGTGGCCCAAGACTGGTTAACCCTTGCAAAACTACAGCTACTTATTCAAAATAGCAAAACATGGTGTGTGTGCCCACTTTGCCAGTGTATTTCATGCCCAAAACAGCGTTGGGCCAAGCAAAATACAAGTGGGTGATATGTAAGTCACCACCCTCTGTTGATTTCAGGTGTCAAATTTGTGGCCCAAGACTGGTTAACCCTTGCAAAACTACAGCTACTTATTCAAAATGGAAAATATGGTGTGTGTGCCCGCTTTGCCAGTGTATTTCATGCCCAAAACAGTGTTGGGCCAAACAAAATACAAGTGGGTCATATGTAACTGACCACCCTCTGTTGATTTCAGGTGTCAAATTTGTGGCCCAAGACTGGTTAACCCTTGCAAAACTACAGCTACTTATTCAAAATGGAAAATATGGTGTGTGTGCCCACTATGCCAGTGTATTTCATGCCCAAAACAGCGTTGGGCCAGGCAAAATACAAGTGGGTCACATGCAAGTGACCACTCTCTGTTGATTTCAGGGGTCAAATTTGTGGCCCAAGACTGGTTAACCCTTGCAAAACTACAGCTACTTATTCAAAATTGAAAATATGGTGTGTGTGCCCACTTTGCCAGTGTATTTCATGCCCAAAACAGCGTTGGGCCAGGCAAAATACAAGTGGGTCACATGCAAGTGACCACTCTCTGTTGATTTCAGGGGTCAAATTTGTGGCCCAAGACTGGTTAACCCTTGCAAAACTACAGCTACTTATTTAAAATAGCAAAACATGGTGTGTGTGCCCACTTTGCCAGTATATTTCATGCCCAAAACAGCGTTGGGCCAGGCAAAATACAAGTGGGTCACATGCAAGTGACCACTCTCTGTTGATTTCAGGGGTCAAATTTGTGTCCCAAGACTAGTTAACCCTTGCAAAACTACAGCTACTTATTCAAAATGGCAATTTATAAAATGGTGTTTGTGCCCACTTTGCCAGTGTATTTAATGCCCAAAACAGCGTTGGGCCAAGCAAAATACAAGTGGGTCATATGTAAGTGACCACCCTCTGTTGATTTCAGGGGTCAAATTTGTGGCCCAAGACTAGTTAACCCTTGCAAAACTACAGCTACTTATTCAAAATGGCAATTAATAAAATGGTGTGTGTGCCCACTTTGCCAGTGTATTTCATGCCCAAAACAGCGTTGGGCCAAGCATAATACAAGTGGGTCATATGTAAGTGACCACCCTCTGTTGATTTCAGGTGTCAAATTTGTGGCCCAAGACTGGTTAACCCTTGCAAAACTACAGCTACTTATTCAAAATAGCAAAACATGGTGTGTGTGCCCACTTTGCCAGTGTATTTCATGCCCAAAACAGCGTTGGGCCAAGCAAAATACAAGTGGGTGATATGTAACTGACCACCCTCTGTTGATTTCAGGTGTCAAATTTGTGGCCCAAGACTAGTTAACCCTTGCAAAACTACAGCTACTTATTGGAAATGGCAAAATATGGTGTGTGTGCCCACTTTGCCAGTGTATTTCATGCCCAAAACAGCGTTAGGCCAGGCAAAATACAAGTGGGTCACATGCAAGTGACCACTCTCTGTTGATTTCAGGGGTCAAATTTGTGGCCCAAGACTAGTTAACCCTTGCAAAACTACAGCTACTTATTCAAAATAGCAAAACATGGTGTTTGCGCCCACTTTGCCAGTGTATTTCATGCCCAAAACAGCGTTGGGCCAAGCAAAATACAAGTGGGTCATATGTAACTGACCACCCTCTGTTGATTTCAGGTGTCAAATTTGTGGCCCAAGACTGGTTAACCCTTGCAAAACTACAGCTACTTATTCAAAATGGCAAAATATGGTGTGTGTGCCCACTTTGCCAGTGTATTTCATGCCCAAAACAGTGTTGGGCCAGGCAAAATACAAGTGGGTCACATGCACGGGACCCTACTCTGTTGATTTCAGGTGTCAAATTTGTGACAGAAGACTCATTAACCCTTGCGAAACTGAATGATCTGAATAAGAAGCTGGAGTTCGAATAAGAAGTGAATAAGAAGCTGGAGCTTGAATAAGAAGTGAATAAGAAGCTGGCCGAATAAGAAGCTAACTTCAGCCTCGTCTGATGTCAGGACTTTGCATGAATTACATCATTATGCCATGCAGAGGGGACGGGGCCTGCAGTAATGGTAAGTGCAGTGCTGAACGGTGCATCCTCAGGATGCTCTGATTGAGCATAGGCGGCAAGGTGCCGGTTTGGTGTGTTGCAGCAGAGATCCTGGCTGCAGGGTGCCACCCCAGGCACCCTGCTAGCCAGAAGCAAGGGTTGTGGGGCTGCAACAGTGCTGCCCACAGAGCTCTATGATCTATGTGATGGCACGGGTCACACACCCTTACTTACAGACCTGAGTCTTCTTGCATGTATCAATATATCCGATGACAGGGACTTGCTGTGTCCTAATGACTGTGGAAAATCAAAAGTGGTCCTCAGTGGATATTAAACAGTATTTCAGTGTGTGGAAAACTATGGGCAGTATGGTCCTATGGTTTGAGCAATCCCCTGTACTGTCGATGGTTTTAATCCATCACTGATTAGGTTTATTCATAGGTGTCAGAATGGGGGTGGGCAAGGGGGTGGCTTGCCTCCCCATATACTTGAGAGCAGTGCCGTAACTAGACATTTTAGCGCTGTGCGTAAGAAACGGCCTCGGCGCCCCCCCTATGCAAAACAGGGGCAGTGCGCGCCAAAAATATATAGGGGCGTGGCAGAGTCCTCTTTTTTACGCATTATGAAGACAGTCCCCCTTTTTACACATTATGGCAGGCAGTCCCACTTTTTACACATTACGGTAGACAGCGTCCCCTTATTACACATTACGGCAGACAGCGTCCCCTTATTACACATTACGGCAGACAGCGTCCCCCATTTTACACATTACGGCAGACTGCGTCCCCATATTACACATTACGGCAGACTGCTTCCCCTTTTTACACATTACGGCAGACAGCGTCACCTGTTTTACACATTACGGCAGACAGCGTCCTCTTATTACACATTACGGTAGACAGCGTCCCCTGTTTTACACATTACGGCAGACAGCGTCCCCTTATTACACATTACGGCAGACAGCGTCCACTTTTTACACATTACGGCAGACAGCGTCCACTTTTTCACACATTACGGCAGACAGCGTTCCCTTATTACACATTACTGCAGACAGCGTTCACTTTTTACACATTACGGCAGACAGCGTCCACTTTTTACACAATACGGCAGACACCGTGCCCTTATTACACATTACGGTAGATGGCGTTCCCTGTTTTACACATTATGGCAGACAGCGTCCCCTTATTAGACATTACGGCAGACAGAGTGCCCTTATTACACATTACGGTAGACAGCTCCCCCTTTTTACATACTACGGCAGACAGCGTGCCCTTATTACACATTACAGTAGACAGCGTCCCCTGTTTTACACATTACAGCAGACAGCGTGCCCTTATTACACATTACGGTAGACAGCGTCCCCTGTTTTACACATTACGGCAGACAGCGTCCCCATATTACACATTACGGCAGACAGTGTCCCCTTATTACACAATATGGCAGACAGTCCCTACACACACTCACACACAGCCTGTCACCTCCAGTCACACCACACACACACACACACACACACACACACACACACACACACAGCCTGTCACCTCCAGTCACACCACACACACACACACACATAGCCTGTCACCTCCAGTTACAACACACACACACACACAGCCTGTCACCTCCAGTCACACCACACACACACAAACACACACACACACACACACATACATCCTCCCCACCTCTCCCCTCCCGCCAACTTTACCTCCAGGAGAGCTGTAGCAGAGACGGCCGCAGAGTGAGAGACCAAACAGCAAAGTCGGGGGGCGTGGCCTAACCGCGGCCCCCGTGGTCACGCCCCCTTTCAGCACCGATAGGCAGGCTGCGAGGAGGAGGCACAGGAGACGAGGTGGCGCAGGACGGACTGGACATATGTCAATCACTTCCAGCGTCCTGATCCGCCGCTGCAGGTACAGTGCTTCTGCAGACAGGTGTTGCCGGCGGTCCTGCGCCCTCAGTGCACATGCGCTGTGTGCCAGGCACCGCCGGCACACACCTAGTTACGGCACTGCTTGAGAGGCACCAGTCAATGTATTGTGTCACAGGGTATAGTTTGGCCGCCATCTAGGTATACCACAGGCAGTTTCAGAATGGAGATAATCCCCTTTTCAGCTGCGCCACCTCCTTCCCCCTACAGCCTTTCTCCACCAGCCTCCAGGGCCCTCCTCCCCCGTGCACCAGATTCAGCCCCTACATTGTGGAGCAAATTACTGTGGGCTGGCCCCTCCCCTGGGACCAGCCCTGCGCCTTTCTCACTTCTACCTTCATATGTTCCACCCCTCTTCCCCCACAGTTCCCCCTTCATCCTATCCCTCCCTCCCTCCCTCACAGCACCAGCCCCCCCCCCATAGATATATATACCTCTAGCTCAATGATTACAGGTATCACCATCAATCACCCCAGAACAGGTAAAAAATACACCATCAATTACTCTCTGACGTGTACTACCTAGAGATGAGCGGGTTCGGTTTCTCTGAATCCGAACCCGCCAGAACTTCATGTTTTTTTTCACGGGTCCGAGCGACTCGGATCTTCCCGCCTTGCTCGGTTAACCCGAGCGCGCCCGAACGTCATCATGACGCTGTCGGATTCTCGCGAGGCTCGGATTCTATCGCGAGACTCGGATTCTATATAAGGAGCCGCGCGTCGCCGCCATTTTCACACGTGCATTGAGATTGATAGGGAGAGGACGTGGCTGGCGTCCTCTCCGTTTAGAATTAGAATAGATTAGAGAGACACTTGATTTACTAATTTTGGGGAGCATTAGGAGTACTCAGTAGTGTACAGTGCAGAGTTTTGCTGATAGTGACCAGTGACCACCACTTTTATTTATAATCCGTTCTCTGCCTGAAAAAAGCGATACACAGCACACAGTGACTCAGTCACATACCATATCTGTGTGCACTGCTCAGGCTCAGGCCAGTGTGCTGCATCATCTATTATCTATATATAATATTATATATATCTGTCTGACTGCTCTGCTCACACAGCTTATAATTGTGGGGGAGACTGGGGAGCACTACTGCAGTGCCAGTTATAGGTTATAGCAGGAGCCAGGAGTACATAATATATTTTCTCTATCGTCCTAGTGGATGCTGGGGTTCCTGAAAGGACCATGGGGAATAGCGGCTCCGCAGGAGACAGGGCACAAAAAGTAAAGCTTTTCCGATCAGGTGGTGTGCACTGGCTCCTCCCCCTATGACCCTCCTCCAGACTCCAGTTAGATTTTTGTGCCCGGCCGAGAAGGGTGCAATCTAGGTGGCTCTCCTAAAGAGCTGCTTAGAGAAAGTTTAGCTAGGTTTTTTATGTTACAGTGATTCCTGCTGGCAACAGGATCACTGCAGCGAGGGACTGAGGGGAGAAGGAGTCAACTCACCTGCGTGCAGGATGGATTGGCTTCTTGGCTACTGGACATCAAGCTCCAGAGGGACGATCACAGGTACAGCCTGGATGGTCACCGGAGCCGCGCCGCCGGCCCCCTTGCAGATGCTGAAGACAGAAGAGGTCCAGAATCGGCGGCTGAAGACTCCTGCAGTCTTCTAAAGGTAGCGCACAGCACTGCAGCTGTGCGCCATTTTCCTCTCAGCACACTTCACACGGCAGTCACTGAGGGTGCAGGGCGCTGGGAGGGGGGCGCCCTGGGAGGCAAAATGAGTACCTATAAAGGCTAAAAATACCTCACATATAGCCCTAGAGGCTATATGGAGATATTTAACCCCTGCCTGATTTCTCAAAATAGCGGGAGACGAGCCCGCCGGAAAAGGGGCGGGGCCTATCTCCTCAGCACACGGCGCCATTTCCTCTCACAGCTCCGCTGGTCAGGACGGCTCCCAGGTCTCTCCCCTGCACTGCACTACAGAAACAGGGTAAAACAGAGAGGGGGGGCAAATTTATGGCGATATTTTTATATAACAAAGCAGCTATAGGGGAGCACTTATTATAAGGCTATCCCTGATATATATATAGCGCTTTTGGTGTGTGCTGGCAAACTCTCCCTCTGTCTCCCCAAAGGGCTAGTGGGTCCTGTCTTCATTAGGAGCATTCCCTGTGTGTCTGCTGTGTGTCGGTACGTGTGTGTCGACATGTATGAGGACGATATTGGTGTGGAGGCGGAGCAATTGCCAAATATGGGGATGTCACCTCCTAGGGGGTCGACACCAGAATGGATGCCTTTATTTATGGAACTACGGGATAGTGTCAACACGCTAAAGCAGTCGTTTGACGACATGAGACGGCCGGACAATCAATTAGTGCCTGTCCAGGCGACTCAAACACCGTCAGGGGCTGTGAAACGCCCTTTGCCTCAGTCGGTCGACACAGACCCAGACACAGGCGATGACTCCAGTGGTGACGGTGACGAATCAACCGTATTTTCCAGTAGGGCCACACGTTATATGATTTTGGCAATGAAGGAGGCGTTACATTTAGCTGATACTACAGGTACCACTAAACAGGGTATTATGTGGGGTATGAAAAAACTACCTATAGTTTTTCCTGAATCAGAAGAACTAAATGACGTGTGTAATGAAGCGTGGGTTGCCCCTGATAAAAAGCTGATAATTTCAAAGAAATTATTGGCATTATACCCTTTCCCGCCAGAGGTTAGGGAGCGCTGGGAAACACCTCCTAGGGTGGACAAGGCGCTAACACGCTTATCTAAACAAGTGGCGTTACCCTCTCCTGAGACGGCCGCACTTAAAGATCCATCAGATAGGAGGATGGAAAATATCCAAAAAAGTATATACACACATGCAGGTGTTATACTACGACCAGCTGTAGCAACTGCCTGGATGGGCAGTGCGGGGGTAGTTTGGTCAGAATCCCTGATTGAAAATATTGATACCCTGGACAGGGACAATATTTTACTGTCGTTAGAACAAATAAAGGATGCATTTCTTTATATGCGTGATGCACAGAGGGATATATGCACACTGGCATCACGGGTAAGTGCTATGTCCATTTCGGCCAGAAGAGCTTTATGGACGCGACAGTGGACAGGCGATGCGGATTCAAAACGGCATATGGAAGTTTTGCCGTATAAGGGGGAGGAGTTATTTGGAGTCGGTCTATCAGATTTGGTGGCCACGGCTACAGCCGGGAAATCCACCTTTCTACCTCAAGTCACTCCCCAACAGAAAAAGGCACCGACTTTTCAACCGCAGCCCTTTCGTTCCTTTAAAAATAAGAGAGCAAAGGGCTATTCATATTTGCCACGAGGCAAAGGTCGAGGGAAGAGACAGCAACACGCAGCTCCTTCCCAGGATCAGAAGCCCTCCCCGGCTTCTACAAAAGCCTCAGCATGACGCTGGGGCTTCTCAAGCGGACTCGGGGACGGTGGGCGGTCGTCTCAAAAATTACAGCGCGCAGTGGGCTCACTCGCAAGTAGATCCCTGGATCCTGCAGATAATATCTCAGGGATACAGGTTGGAATTAGAGACAGATCCACCTCGCCGTTTCCTGAGGTCTGCTTTACCAACGTCCCCCTCCGAAAGGGAGACGGTGTTGGAAGCCATTCACAAGCTGTACTCTCAGCAGGTGATAGTCAAGGTACCTCTTCTGCAACAAGGGAAGGGGTATTATTCCACTCTTTTTGTGGTACCGAAGCCGGATGGCTCGGTAAGGCCTATTCTAAATCTGAAGTCCTTGAACCTGTACATAAAGAAGTTCAAGTTCAAAATGGAGTCACTCAGAGCAGTGATAGCGAACCTGGAAGAGGGGGACTTTATGGTATCCTTGGACATCAAGGATGCGTATCTCCACGTTCCAATTTACCCCTCACACCAGGGGTACCTCAGGTTCGTTGTACAAAACTGTCACTATCAGTTTCAGACGCTGCCGTTCGGATTGTCCACGGCACCTCGGATCTTTACAAAGGTAATGGCCGAGATGATGATTCTTCTTCGAAGAAAAGGCGTATTAATTATCCCATACTTGGACGATCTCCTAATAAGGGCGAGGTCCAGAGAACAGCTAGAGATGGGATTAGCACTGTCTCAAGAAGTGCTAAAACAGCACGGGTGGATTCTGAATATTCCAAAATCCCAGTTAATGCCGACAACTCGTCTGCTGTTCCTAGGGATGATTCTGGACACGGTTCAGAAAAAGGTTTTTCTCCCGGAGGAAAAAGCCAAGGAGTTATCCGAGCTTGTCAGGAACCTCCTAAAACCAGGAAAGGTGTCTGTACATCAATGCACAAGAGTCCTGGGAAAAATGGTGGCTTCTTACGAAGCGATTCCATTCGGCAGATTCCACGCAAGAATTTTCCAAAGGGATCTGTTGGACAAATGGTCAGGGTCGCATCTTCAGATGCACCTACGGATAACCCTGTCTCCAAGGACAAGGGTGTCTCTTCTGTGGTGGTTGCAGAGTGCTCATCTATTGGAGGGCCGCAGATTCGGCATACAGGATTGGATCCTGGTGACCACGGACGCCAGCCTGAGAGGCTGGGGAGCAGTCACACAAGGAAGAAACTTCCAGGGAGTATGGACGAGCCTGGAAACGTCTCTTCACATAAACATTCTGGAACTAAGAGCAATATACAATGCTCTAAACCAGGCAGAACCTCTGCTTCAGGGAAAACCGGTATTGATCCAGTCGGACAACATCACGGCAGTCGCCCATGTGAACAGACAGGGCGGCACAAGAAGCAGGAGGGCAATGGCAGAAGCTGCAAGGATTCTTCGCTGGGCAGAGAATCATGTGATAGCACTGTCAGCAGTGTTCATCCCGGGAGTGGACAACTGGGAAGCAGACTTCCTCAGCAGACACGATCTTCACCCGGGAGAGTGGGGACTTCATCCAGAAGTCTTCCACATGCTGGTAACCCGTTGGGAAAGACCAATGGTGGACATGATGGCGTCTCGCCTCAACAAAAAACTGGACAGGTATTGCGCCAGGTCAAGAGATCCGCAGGCAATAGCTGTGGACGCGCTGGTAACGCCTTGGGTGTACCAGTCGGTGTATGTGTTTCCTCCTCTGCCTCTCATACCAAAAGTATTGAGAATTATACGGCAAAGAGGCGTAAGAACGATACTAGTGGTTCCGGATTGGCCAAGGAGGACTTGGTACCCGGAACTTCAAGAGATGATCACGGAAGATCCGTGGCCTCTACCTCTAAGGAGGGACTTGCTTCAGCAGGGTCCCTGTCTGTTTCAAGACTTACCGCGGCTGCGTTTGACGGCATGGCGGTTGAACGCCGGATCCTAAAGGAAAGAGGCATGCCGGAAGAAGTCATTCCTACTTTGATTAAAGCAAGGAAGGAAGTAACCGTGCAACATTATCACCGAATTTGGCGAAAATATGTTGCGTGGTGCGAAGATCGGAGTGCTCCGACGGAGGAATTTCAACTGGGTCGATTCCTACATTTCCTGCAATCAGGATTGTCAATGGGTCTCAAATTGGGATCTATTAAGGTTCAAATTTCGGCCCTGTCGATTTTCTTTCAAAAAGAATTGGCTTCAGTCCCTGAAGTCCAGACCTTTGTTAAGGGAGTGCTGCATATACAGCCTCCTGTGGTGCCTCCAGTGGCACCGTGGGATCTAAATGTGGTTTTGGACTTCCTAAAATCTCATTGGTTTGAACCACTAAAAAAGGTGGATTTGAAATATCTCACATGGAAAGTGACCATGCTTCTAGCCCTGGCTTCTGCCAGGAGAGTGTCAGAATTGGCAGCTTTATCTTACAAAAGCCCATATCTGATTTTCCATTCGGACAGGGCAGAACTGCGGACTCGTCCGCATTTTCTCCCTAAGGTGGTGTCAGCATTTCATCTGAACCAGCCTATTGTAGTGCCTGCGGCTACAAGTGACTTGGAGGACTCCAAGTTACTGGACGTTGTCAGAGCATTAAAAATATATATTGCAAGGACAGCTGGAGTCAGAAAATCTGACTCGTTGTTTATATTGTATGCACCCAACAAGATGGGTGCTCCTGCGTCTAAGCAGACGATTGCTCGTTGGATCTGTAGCACAATCCAACTTGCACATTCTGTGGCAGGCTTGCCACAGCCTAAATCTGTAAAGGCCCACTCCACAAGGAAGGTGGGCTCATCTTGGGCGGCTGCCCGAGGGGTCTCGGCATTACAACTTTGCCGAGCAGCTACGTGGTCAGGGGAGAACACGTTTGTAAAATTTTACAAATTTGATACTCTGGCTAAGGAGGACCTGGAGTTCTCTCATTCGGTGCTGCAGAGTCATCCGCACTCTCCCGCCCGTTTGGGAGCTTTGGTATAATCCCCATGGTCCTTTCAGGAACCCCAGCATCCACTAGGACGATAGAGAAAATAAGATTTTACTTACCGATAAATCTATTTCTCGGAGTCCGTAGTGGATGCTGGGCGCCCATCCCAAGTGCGGATTATCTGCATAAGTTGTACATAGTTATTGTTAACTAATTCGGGTTATTGTTGAAGGAAGCCATCTTTCAGAGGCTCCGCTGTTATCATACTGTTAACTGGGTTTAGATCACAAGTTGTACGGTGTGATTGGTGTGGCTGGTATGAGTCTTACCCGGGATTCAAAATCCTCCCTTATTGTGTACGCTCGTCCGGGCACAGTACCTAACTGGAGTCTGGAGGAGGGTCATAGGGGGAGGAGCCAGTGCACACCACCTGATCGGAAAAGCTTTACTTTTTGTGCCCTGTCTCCTGCGGAGCCGCTATTCCCCATGGTCCTTTCAGGAACCCCAGCATCCACTACGGACTCCGAGAAATAGATTTATCGGTAAGTAAAATCTTATTATATAGTGAGTGACCACCAGACACACAGTGCAGTTTATTTAATATATCCGTTCTCTGCCTGAAAAAAGCGATACACACAGTGACTCAGTCAGTCACATACCATATCTGTGTGCACTGCTCAGGCTCAGGCCAGTGTGCTGCATCATCTATATATATATTATATATCTGTCTGACTGCTCAGCTCACACAGCTTATAATTGTGGGGGAGACTGGGGAGCACTACTGCAGTGCCAGTTATAGGTTATAGCAGGAGCCAGGAGTACATAATATTATATTAAAATTAAACAGTGCACACTTTTGCTGCAGGAGTGCCACTGCCAGTGTGACTAGTGACCAGTGACCTGACCACCAGTATATAATATTAGTAGTATACTATCTCTTTATCAACCAGTCTATATTAGCAGCAGACACAGTACAGTGCGGTAGTTCACGGCTGTGGCTACCTCTGTGTCGGCACTCGGCAGCCCGTCCATAATTGTATATACCACCTAACCGTGGTTTTTTTTTCTTTCTTTATACATACATACTAGTTACGAGTATACTATCTCTTTATCAACCAGTCTATATATTAGCAGCAGACACAGTACAGTGCGGTAGTTCACGGCTGTGGCTACCTCTGTGTCGGCACTCGGCAGCCCGTCCATAATTGTATATACCACCTAACCGTGGTTTTTTTTTCTTTCTTTATACATACATACTAGTTACGAGTATACTATCTCTTTATCAACCAGTCTATATTAGCAGCAGACACAGTACAGTGCGGTAGTTCACGGCTGTGGCTACCTCTGTGTCGGCACTCGGCAGCCCGTCCATAATTGTATATACCACCTAACCGTGGTTTTTTTTTCTTTCTTTATACATACATACTAGTTACGAGTATACTATCTCTTTATCAACCAGTCTATATATTAGCAGCAGACACAGTACAGTGCGGTAGTTCACGGCTGTGGCTACCTCTGTGTCGGCACTCGGCAGCCCGTCCATAATTGTATATACCACCTAACCGTGGTTTTTTTTTCTTTCTTTATACATACATACTAGTTACGAGTATACTATCTCTTTATCAACCAGTCTATATATTAGCAGCAGACACAGTACAGTGCGGTAGTTCACGGCTGTGGCTACCTCTGTGTCGGCACTCGGCAGCCCGTCCATAATTGTATATACCACCTAACCGTGGTTTTTTTTTCTTTCTTTATACATACATACTAGTTACGAGTATACTATCTCTTTATCAACCAGTCTATATATTAGCAGCAGACACAGTACAGTGCGGTAGTTCACGGCTGTGGCTACCTCTGTGTCGGCACTCGGCAGCCCGTCCATAATTGTATACTAGTATCCAATCCATCCATCTCCATTGTTTACCTGAGGTGCCTTTTAGTTGTGCCTATTAAAATATGGAGAACAAAAATGCCACTCCTAGATGGGCCCGGTGTTTGTGTCGGCCACTAGGGTCGCTAATCTTACTCACAGCTACCTCATTGCGCCTCTTTTTTTCTTTGCGTCATGTGCTGTTTGGGGAGGGTTTTTTGGAAGGGACATCCTGCGTGACACTGCAGTGCCACTCCTAGATGGGCCCGGTGTTTGTGTCGGCCACTAGGGTCGCTTATCTTACTCACACAGCGACCTCGGTGCAAATTTTAGGACTAAAAATAATATTGTGAGGTGTGAGGTATTCAGAATAGACTGAAAATGAGTGTAAATTATGGTTTTTGAGGTTAATAATACTTTGGGATCAAAATGACCCCCAAATTCTATGATTTAAGCTGTTTTTTAGTGTTTTTTGAAAAAAACACCCGAATCCAAAACACACCCGAATCCGACAAAAAAAATTCGGTGAGGTTTTGCCAAAACGCGGTCGAACCCAAAACACGGCCGCGGAACCGAACCCAAAACCAAAACACAAAACCCGAAAAATTTCAGGCGCTCATCTCTAGTACTACCTGTTATGTAGTTTTTGTATTGATGTGTCCGTGTGGCTTGTATTATGTCGGAAAGACTGAACGTCAATTTCGGGAGCGTATGGCACTCCATAGAGCTGCTATTCGTAATGTCATTGAATTAGGACACAGTGATCAACCAATGGCACGCCATTGTATGGTGGCAGGACATGGGGTAGTTTCAATTAGATTTAAACTCATAGACCATATTCCACCTTATATTCGGGGCGGAGATCGCGGTAACATAGTAACACAGTAACATAGTAACTAAGGTTGAAAAAAGACAATTGTCCATCGAGTTCAACCTATTTGTGGTCTCCTATGCAGTCTTATTATAGGACTAGTTATTTTTATGTTGGGACTAGTTATATTAACTATAATGCGTGCCTATGCACCATAACCCTGAATATCATTATACAATAGGAATTTATCTAACCCATTCTTAAAGGTGTTGACTGAGTCCGCCGTTACTACTTTCTCAGGCAGGGAATTCCAAACACGTATTGTCCTTACGGTGAAAAATCCTTTTCGCCTCAATGTGCGGAAACTCCTCTCCTCTAACCTAAGCGAGTGACTACGTGTCCTCTGTGCTGATCTTATAGAAAACAGGTCCCTCCCAAGCTCTGTGTATTGACCCCTTATATATTTGTAGATGTTGATCATGTCCCCTCTTAGTCTCCTCTTTTCCAATGTAAACATGCCTAGCCTTGCAAGCCTTTCCTCGTATTCCAGTGTCTTCATGCCCTTAATTAGTTTGGTCGCCCACCTCTGAACCTTTTCTAGCTCCAGGATATCCTTTTGTAATATGGTGCCCAAAATTGCACACAGTATTCAAGATGTGGCCTCACTAGTGATTTATATAATGGGAGTATAATTTTCTCATCCCTTGCATCAATTCCCCGTTTTATGCATGCTAATATCTTATTAGCCTTCTTTGCTGCACTCCTACTTTGGTTACTGCTGCTAAATTTGTTATCTATGTGAACCCCTAAGTCTTTTTCCAGTACAGAATCCCCTAATATTACCAAATTTAGTGTGTAGGTGTTACTTTTGGTCTTGCCCCCACAGTGCATTACCTTACATTAGTCTGTGTTGAATCTCATTCTCCATTTTGCTGCCCATGCTTCCAGTTTAGTTAAGTCGTTCTGAAGAGACTCAGCATCCCCCTCCATATTTACAGTATAACCTTACACAATTTGGTATCATCTGCGGAAATTGACACCATGCTCTCTAGACCTACTGTTAGGTCGTTGATGAAAATGTTGAACAAAGTGGTCCAAGTACAGACTCTTGTGGCACACCACTTAGTACAATTTGAAAATGATCCATTGACCACAACACGCTGCTCCCTATTATCTAACCAATTACTGACCCAAGTGCATGTTGTGCTCCCTAGCCCTATTTCTTGTAGCTTATAGATAAGACGCATGTGAGGTACAGTGTCAAAAGCTTTGGCAAAGTCTAAAAAGATTACATCCACCTCCTTACCCTGATCAAGGTTCGCACTTACTGTTTCATAAAAGCCAAGTAAGTTGGTCTGACATGATCTGTCCTTCACAAATCCATGTTGGTTCCTTTTAATGACCTTATTTGCTTTAAGGAACTTTTGAATACTGTCCCTTAGAATACCTTACAATACTTTCCCCACTATAGATGTAAGACTAGCTGGTCTAAATTTCCTGGTTCAGCTTTGCTCCCTTTTTGAATATCAGCACTACCTCCGCTATATGCCAGTCTTTGCGAACCATACTCGATTTAACCGAATCCATGAAGATCAAAAATAGAGGTCTTGCTAGTTCATTGTGCAGCTCCATAAGAACCCTCGGGTGAATTCCATCGGGATCAGGTGACTTATTAATCTTTAACTTTTTTAATCGGTCACAGACTACCTCCTCACATAAATAAGCATTAAGCAGTGGGACATTATCTTTGTTGAGATTTTGTGTTAGAACCAGCATTTGGTCCTCTCTGGTAAATACCATTGAAAAAAACTTGTTTAGTTTGTTTGCTATGTCATTATCATTTTTGATTAAGACTCCCCTCTTGTCCTTCAATGGGCCTATACTCTCCTTTTTTAGTCTCTTGCTATTGATGTACTTAAAAAACATTTTGGGATTCGCTTTGCTTTCCTTTGCTACTAGTTTATCAGTTTCTACTTTAGCCGCTCTTATTCCTTTTTTACATATTTTGTTACAGTCCTTATAGTGCTGAAATGACTCCGCATCCACCTCAGATTTGTATTTTTGAAATGCTCATCTTTTTTTGTCCATTAATTCCTTTATATTTTTGTTAAACCACATTGGTTTGGGATTTTTATTCCTTTTTTGCTGCTGGTGGGAATAAATTTACGAGTATTATTAATTAGCAGTGATTTTAATACATCCCATTTCTCTGTAGTATTTTTTCCTTGAAACAGAATTTCCCATTCAATGTCCATTAACGCTTCCTTCATCATGTAATAGTTGGCTCTGCTAAAGTTTAGAGTCCTAGTTGAGCCAGTATAGGACTGCTTATGAAAACTGATATTGAATGTGACCATATTGTGGTCGCTGTTACCTATGGGCTCTCATACTTCAATATTTGATACCAATTCCCCATTGTTAGTTAATACCAGGTCTAAGATTGCATTGTACCTAGTTGGTTCCTCGATTAATTGAACTAAGTAATTATCATTTAGCGTGTATAGAAACATATTGTCCCAGCAGTATCACATGAATTGATTTTCCAGTTTATCTCGGGATAGTTAAAGTCTCCCATCACTACTATGTCTCCTGCTCCTGCTGCTCTTTCAATTTGATTCAGTAACAATTTCTCGTCAGACACATTAATACCAGGCGGCCTGTAGCAGAACCCCAATAATAACTTCTTTATTCCTTTACCCCCGCATGCAATTTCTACCCATAACGTCTCAATAGTATTTACAGTCCCTTCTTGAATATCTTTCCATATAACAGGTTTTAGAACTGGCTTTACGTAAAGACATACCCCTCCACCCTGTTTATTTAGTCTGTCTCTCCTGTACAGTGTGTAACCCTCTAGATTGACTCTCCAATCGTGAGATTCGTCCCACCACATTTCAGTAATGCCTATAATATCATATTCCTTGCTTGCTGCAAGGATTTCTAGTTCCCCTTTTTACCTGTAAGGCTTCTAGCATTTACATAAATAAAATTGAGATATGTATTTCCCCTTATGGTAGGGACATCATAATTCTTATGCAGAAAAGATGACCCATAATCGTCATTGGTTACTGTTATTCTAAAACCCATTTTAGTTCCCAAGTTACTACCCTTGCCGTCTGCTCTATTCCTCCTCCCTACTCCTCCCCCATTTTGTTCACTACCCTGCTATTCTTACTGAATGACCCGTAATTTCTTGTTAAACCCTTCCCCCAGGCACCTAGTTTAAAATCTCCTCCAACCTTCTAACCATCCTTCCCCCCAGCACTGCTTCCCCCTCCTCATTCAGGTGCAATCCATCACGACAAAAAAAGATAGCGCCTGACTGAGACGTCCGCCCAGTGTTCTAGGAACACAAACCCTTCTTCCTGCACCAATCCCTAAACCACACATTTACCTCCGTAATCTCCCACTGTCTCACTGGGCTAGCGCGTGGCACGGGTAATAATTCAGAGAATATTACCTTAGATGTCCTTAGTTTCTTGCCTAATTCCCTATAGTCTTTCTTAAGTACATCTCACCTTCCACTAACTTTGTCGTTGGTGCCAACGTGCACCGAAACCGCTGGATTATTCCCAGCCCCTCCCAACAATCTATCTACCCAGTCCGCGATGTGCCACACTCGAGCACCCGGGAGACAACAGACCGTACGGCGATCACGGTCCCGGTAGCAGATTGCCCTATCTGTCTTCCTAATAATGGAATCCCCTAACACCACAATCTGACTAGGTACCTTACTAACTTTTATCCCAACTGCGCCAGAGGCACCGCTCCTCTGGTTGCTAGATGGAACAGTCTCCTCCGGCACCGTCATTTCCTCACTATCATCCTCCGATTCCTCGTCCAGTCGTGCAAATTTATTCGGGTTTGATAGTTCAGAGATGTCGAGCCTCCCCTTCTTTTTCTTCCTTCTAACTGTGACCCAGCTAACTGCCTGGTCATCCTCATTTACCAGTGACCCCTCCCTCAACTCCTCCACCGTTCTATCTAAACTTCACTCGAGATTGTGAATCTCCCTCAGTCACGTAACGGTTTACTCTAGATCAGTTACCTGGGCTTCCAGGGCAATAGTTCGCACACACCTCGTGCAGATATACTCACACTGGGACGGTTGCTCCAGGTGCACGTACATCTTGCACGACATACACTGGGTGAAATCCCCAATCCCAGCCCCACCCATATTTTTGTAAGGTCTAACTCCCTGTTACCCAAGAAGAAATAGAGATGCAAAACAATCTAGGCAAAACACTCACAATACAATAATGAAGTTGGGCTTATACTTATCTATCCTTTGCGTCCCCTAATCCTACGCTTTTATGCATATAGCTGGTAAAATAAACTCTTTCTCCTTTTGACGACTAAAAAATTATTACAGTTAGAGAGCAGGTGGATTTTCATTCTCGATACTTTAGCCCCCAGAGGCCTTAATGAGACAATGGGACTGCATTGTTTTTTATAATATTATTTGTGATCTAATGTGGATAGCACTAATGACCACGTATATGATATTGTATTGTCTCAATATGATGTTATCTAATGTTTCACTGGTGCGATGATAATGGCACGTATACAACTTATTTGATATTGATAATGAGTAAAGATGCTGTTTTTCTACTGATTTTAATTAATATATGTAATGTCTGTGTATTTTGCTCTGAGTATGTAGTATATTATATGTTTTTTGTAATCTTTCTATTTACATGGGTTACCATGGTTACTAATTGTATTGATGATCACATGCCCCCTGTACTGATGTAGGATCATGACATCATAGCAAGTGGACGTGGGACTGAGTTCGGCGGGGGTGCGTGATGGCGCCAGACAGGTTAGGCATGTTATGATCATTAAACCATTAGATGTGTAGGTATATAAGTTTAGTACTTTGTACATCGCAGTGTTTGTCCCTGACGATGGGCAGAAGCCCGAAACATATGTAGGACGATGCTACAATAAAACTCTGTTTTACCTGCAAAAGAACCGTCTCCAGAGTGCCTCCTACTTCTCTTCTTGTACATGGGTCATTGCACCAAGGAAGGCACCGGAGCAAGGTACATACATTGCTTTAGGATTTGAGTGCCGGGACTGGTTTGAATATATATATATATTGATAATGTCGATATTATCTTAAACCATAAAGCTATACCTTTAAACACACTTTTACCATTGCGCCACTGCGGCCGCTAGACTTAATATACACGCTACGCACTTTGTACGCTATTTGCGTACTGAGTATTGTATGTTGTACATACTTAGCGTACACACGCCGCACTGGGTGTACAGAGTACGCACAGCGCGCGCACACTCCTTATGAACTTTAAACCTTATTCGTAATGCAATGCAATGTTATTCTTACACTCTAAACCTTGTGCCGCAAAGCACTGTAATGCCATTACACCTTAAACCATATACAGTTAAATACACTTCAAACCCTAGCAGGGAAATGAGGACACAACACCGATTTGTAGTTAACCGCTGGGTTCTAAGGCCACAGTGGATTATTTGAAAGGGGATAACAGTACAAGTTATACACTACAAAGCTAACAAGATACATCTACAACAGAATAATGGCTACAGTCAATGTACATACGTGAGAATGTTCGCTTGCGCAACCTGGACCAGTCCTCTGCTCATCAGGTAGATAGCGTTCAGAGTCTTCTGACCAGCCAGGCAGCAACAGGCTTTTTATACACTAGTTCCATATACAATACAATGGTCACTGCATTCCCTTTGTCTATTGGACACAGAGATACATCTTTACATTACAGGAGAGGTCATAGGTTGATTTGAAAAGGTGGGCGATGTCTTTCTCAACTGCTCTTGTGGGTGGTATCCTCTGGATTCCCGCCGCATACATAATATACAGTAAATACAGTTTATATCTATATTCTACTTCTGCACATAACTATACGCAGGAACATGCAATCTTTCTCTAACCAACACCGGAATGTTACCCTTAAAATACCCTACAGCTGGATACTAGACATCACCCTATAACCTTTGTCTGTCCCTTCCTATCATGCATAGGTGAATCCCTTAGTCCTGGAATCATTTAAACTGTTGATACTTGCTGATGTGGTGCAGTGGAGCTATGTGATACAAAATGCACTATTTGGGTTAAATATGTAATGTTCTGATAACCCTCTATGCGCTCACAAACTCCACCGTAAATACCCATACCACGCGCAGGATCGCGGGAGCGATCATACGCAAATTGCGGATATGTGCACGCACGGCGGAACAAGTGCACGCACAGCGGGCATGTGTGTGTGGTTAATACATGATGTATGCGTTACAATATTTTTCGACGTTGACAGTCCACCCTTTGGCAGTCAATAATAACTGCCAGTATCTAAACATTAAACAGAAAAATATACAATACATATCTACAGATGATTGGATGGTATGAGGAGAGGTGTAGGTGAGAAATGTATGACCTAGTGAGATAGTAAAAGCATGTATGTATGAATCCATGTCTGGGGGGCATGTATCATCGTGCCGTATATGTTCTAGATAAGCTTTGAGGTATTGCGAAGTATACATTAAATCCTTCTCATCCCATATTAAGTGTCTGTAAGTGGGCCAACAAACACTACCGAGCTCTTTTTGGCTTCTTGTTCCAACAAATGGGGTGCACATTTAGTTGATGATACATGGAGGGGGAACATATGTGAGTGCTAATATATGTGGATATCACCTGTCGACTATGTGTGTCACTAACTGAAGGTTGTACAGATGAAGATAAGACACATATCTAAAATACATTCACATAACATTTGTGTAATCATTCTTGGGTGTTGATCGAAGTCTCTTCCGGATGGGTTTATTTTTGCTGAGGGGGAAACACAGGAAAAACGGGTGAAAGAAACTGGCCGTGGAATTCATTTGCAATCCTTATCACAACATCGTTTCTATAGATGGGTCATAAATTAAATCTAAATGCCCCTGCTCCTTAGACTCATCAATTTTGTGCCGTGCTTGTGCCGCGTTAAAATTCAAACACACCTAAATATCAAGCCAATAATTATGACGACTCCCAGGATACAAAGGAGAAACTTTCCCACACTCATAATGACATTTTGAGCCCATTCTCCTAAACCTGAGAACCAATTGCGTGGGTTCAACCATGAGACCCAGCCGGTCAGTTCATTACTCACAGCAGTCAGGGTAAGGTTGTGTCTCCTTCGGAACTCCCACTTGAACTGCAAGATATCGTCCATCTTTTGATCAATGATCTCGGTTGGGTCATCAGTGCTGTTTGTAATATGCGTACAGCACTTCACACCATATTGAGTAGCCAGTGTGACACAGTACCCACCCGTCACGGCTGTGATATAATTGAGGACCATCCTGTGCTGGATCAGTTCCATTTGTAAGCTTGCAACTCCCTTCCCGTATACCTGAAGGTGTCGTCATACATCTCAGTGATATTATCTATCAAGTTCGCCAGCGCATGGATATACCTATAATTTATAATTCCTCTGGCAGTACGGGTGATATCTAATGTGAGAAGGAATTGAATCCCGGTGGATTCGTGGATCAAATCAGAGGATACGTGCTCTGTCCTATCTATAAGGTGTCTCTTAACTATGTGTTCATAATGAGTATGAGTATAAGGAGCCTGAGCACTGCGGTGAACGTCTTTCATCTTATCATGGGTTATGGTCATGACCTCTGGCAACACTCTTCCAATGTAACACAATTCCTCTGAGTTTGGGGCAAGCCACTTATACGCCTTTCTCCCACATATGAAATATGCATCATCAGGGAGAACATATGGGACAGAATATGACATTACCATATTGCAAACTTTCCAAGTAAAAAATCCTATCCCTAACTCTCTCATCTGTTCAGTACATGTATCAGGCTGTATGATATGCGCACAGTACCCTGGTGATACTTCTCCAACACGCATGGTCTTGCTTCCTTGAGTATACCTATACCGAAAATACCTTCAACTGTTGGCTATTTGGCGTATAAGTTCAGAGTCTATGGGTATCCTATCAGCTCTGTGCGAAAATGCCATGGTTTGGTTATTCCATGTCACCTCCCAATTTCCCGGCTTTCGGGAATTGGAAATGTTGAAACACACTAAGGATCTATCTACATGATACTGGTGGAGCTTCAAACTAAGGGGCCTAGAAATATTAAATTTCTTGTCCACCGGTCTCCTACCCCATAATTCGAGTACCTCATCTATTGCTAAAGGGTACGGTACTAATCCTGACTTGCTCTGACCTTGAGGTACTTGTGAGCACACCCAGCATTCTGTCTGGTTTAAGACCTTACCCACTAGTGAGTGGTAATCACTCAATGGATGACGGTCCATGTTGATATTAAGGCTGGACTGACATCTCTGGATGCACCCATCCTCAACTATGTTTTCACAATTCCTACAACTACAATCTTCCTCAGCCAATAACCCTTCACAGTGCCTCCTAGTTTCCTGACTACTAGATCTTTTTCTGATACTCTCCTTTTCTCGATTGATGTGTTGCTCTTGGAATTCTACAAATCCGTCCTTGCCATCAGAACCCATTGCAGATCCTTTCTCGACCTCTCTGGTACTCTCACCGAAACAGACTGTTCTCGTCAACAACAGGATTAACAGGAAAACCCGGAATGCAGTCTCTTGGGGTAAGTCCATCTTGTTAAGGGGAGAGAAAGGGAACAAGAAGGGGGGGGGGGGGAAAGGAGGGTAATGGGAGATGGAGAAAATAATAAAAAGGAAAAAGAAAACTGGTGCGACAACCGCCTCTGGTCTACTTGTTCTCCGTGCTCAGGTGCCGTCTCAATAGTACTGCCTCTCAGCCTTCCTGGAACAGACACTCCAGTGACACAATGTTCTCTACACTCTGCTCTTTGTCACGGGCTCTCTCTGGGTCAGCGACCTTCTTACAGTGGGACGAGTGGACCCAAGTCTCTCTCTCGGCAACCTTTAATGCTGTCGTGCTGGTTAGTAAGACTTGGTACGGTCCTTCCCACCTGTCAATGAGGCAACCTGAGCGTAGAAAATTTCGAATCATTACATAATTCCCAGGTTCAATGTCATGACAATTACTGCTTGGTAGGTCAGGAATCACCAGCTTTAGATGTCTGTTTTGATTCCTCAGCTGCTGGCTCATCTTAACCAAATATTTTACAGTCACTTCGTTATCGCATTTCAAATTATCCTGGGGGTCAATCATTACATGGGGTTGTCGACCAAAAAGAATCTCAAAGGGTGATAGGTTAAGTGGGGACCTGGGAGTGGTTCTGATGCTGTACAATACAAGTGGCAAAGCTTCTGGCCACAACAATCCAGTTTCAGCCATCACTTTGCTCAGCTTGTTCTTAATAGTGCTGCTTACTCTTTCCACCTTCGCACTCGCCTGTGGGCGGTACGGAGTATGCAGCTTGCTATTAATTCCCATCAGTTTACACATAACCTGAAAGACTTCACCTGTAAAATGGGTACCCCTATCGCTTTCAATTATTCTAGGGATCTCATAAACAAACAATAACCGGCAGTTGCCGGAAAAAGACAGGGATTGCCTTTTTGGAGCACTCTTTTAGATGAATTGACAGTAAATTGATATGATTAGAAATTTAAAACATAACTTTTAATTATTCTCTTTTCTCTGACGTCCTAGTGGATGCTGGGAACTCCGTAAGGACCATGGGGGATAGCGGCTCCGCAGGAGACTGGGCACAAAAGAAAAGCTTTAGGACTACCTGGTGTGCACTGGCTCCTCCCCCTATGACCCTCCTCCAAGCCTCAGTTAGATTTTTGTGCCCAACCGAGCAGGGTGCAATCTAGGGGGCTCTCCTGAGCTTCTTAGAAAAAGTTAGTTTTAGGTTTCTTATTTTCAGTGAGACCTGCTGGCAACAGGCTCACTGCATCGAGGGACTAAGGGGAGAAGAAGCGAACCTGCCTGCTTGCAGCCAGCTTGGGCTTCTTAGGCTACTGGACACCATTAGCTCCAGAGGGACCGAACACAGGCCCAGCCTCGGAGTCCGGTCCCAGAGCCGCGCCGCCGGCCCCCTTACAGAGCCAGAAGCAAGAAGAGGTCCGGAAAATCGGCGGCAGAAGACATCAGTCTTCAACAAGGTAGCGCACAGCACTGCAGCTGTGCGCCATTGCTCCTCAGGCACACTTCACACTCCGGTCACTGAGGGTGCAGGGCGCTAGGGGGGGGCGCCCTGAGCAGCAATAAAAACACCTTGGCTGGCGAATATACATCACATATAACCCCCAGGGCTATATGGATGTATATTAACCCCTGCCAGAATACAGCAAAAAGCGGGAGAAAAGTCCGCCGAGAAGGGGGCGGAGCCTATCTCCTCAGCACACTGGCGCCATTTTCCCTCACAGCTCCGCTGGAAGGACGTCTCCCTGACTCTCCCCTGCAGTCCTGCACTACAGAAAAGGGTAAAACAAGAGGGGGGGGAACTAATTTTGCGCAGTAATAATATAAATAGCAGCTATAAGGGAAAAACACTCTTTATAGTGTTATCCCAGTATATATATAGCGCTCTGGGGTGTGCTGGCATACTCTCCCTCTGTCTCCCCAAAGGGCTAGTGGGGTCCTGTCCTCTATCAGAGCATTCCCTGTGTGTGTGCTGTGTGTCGGTACGATTGTGTCGACATGTATGAGGAGGAAAATGATGAGGAGGCGGAGCAATTGCCTGTAATAGAGATGTCACCCCCTAGGGAGTCGACACCTGAGTGGATGGGCTTATGGAAGGAATTACGTGACAGTGTCAGCTCTTTACAAAAGACGGTTGATGACATGAGACAGCCGGCTACTCAGCTTGTGCCTGTCCAGGCGTCTCAAAGGCCATCAGGGGCTCTAAAACGCCCGTTACCTCAGATGGCAGATACAGACGCCGACACGGATACTGACTCCAGTGTCGACGCTGAAGAGACGAATGTGACTTCCAGTAGGGCCACACGTTACATGATTGAGGCAATGAAAAATGTTTTACACATTTCTGATAGTACAAGTACCACTAAAAAGGGTATTATGTTTGGTGAGAAAAAACTACCTGTAGTTTTTCCTGCATCTGAAGAATTAAATGAAGTGTGTGACGAAGCGTGGGTTTCCCCCGATAAAAAACTGATAATTCCTAAAAGGTTATTGGCATCATACCCCTTCCCGCCAGAGGATAGGGCACGTTGGGAAACACCCCCTAGGGTGGATAAAGCGCTCACACGTTTGTCTAAACAGGTGGCACTACCGTCTCCTGATACGGCCGCCCTAAAGGAACCTGCTGACAGAAAGCAGGAGAATATCCTAAAATGTATATACACTCACACGGGTGTTATAGTGCAACCAGCAATCGCCTCAGCCTGGATGTGCAGTGCTGGGGTGGCTTGGTCTGATTCCCTGACTGAAAATATTGATACCCTAGATAGGGACAGTATATTACTGACTATAAAGCATTTAAAAGATGCTGTTTTATATATGCGTGATGCACAGAGGGATATTTGCCGACTGGCATCAAGAGTAAGTGCGCTGTCCATCTCTGCCAGAAGAGGGTTATGGACGCGGCAGTGGTCAGGTGATGCGGATTCCAAAAGGCATATGGAAGTATTGCCTTATAAAGGGGAGGAGTTATTTGGGGTAGGTCTATCAGACCTAGTGGCCACGGCAACTGCTGGGAAATCCACATTTTTACCCCAGGTAGCCTCTCAACATAAGAAGACGCCGTATTATCAGGCGCAGTCCTTTCGGCCCCATAAGGGCAAGCGGGCAAAAGGCTCCTCATTTCTGCCCCGTGGCAGAGGGAGAGGAAAAAGGCTGCAGCAAACAGCCAGTTCCCAGGAACAGAAGCCCTCTCCCGCTTCTGCCAAGTCCTCAGCATGACGCTGGGGCTTTACAAGCGGACTCAGGCATGGTGGGGGCCCGTCTCAAGAATTTCAGCGCGCAGTGGGATCACTCACAAGTGGACCCCTGGATCCTTCAGGTGGTATCTCAGGGGTACAAATTGGAATTCGAGACGTCTCCCCCTCGCCGTTTCCTAAAGTCTGCTTTACCGACGTCTCCCTCCGACAGGGAGGCGGTATTGGAAGCAATTCACAAGCTGTATTCTCAGCAGGTGATAATCAAGGTACCCCTCCTGCAACAGGGAAAGGGGTATTATTCCACGCTCTTTGTGGTACCGAAGCCGGACGGCTCGGTGAGACCTATTTTAAATCTGAAATCCTTGAACACTTACATACAGAGGTTCAAATTCAAGATGGAGTCACTCAGAGCGGTGATTGCGAACCTGGAAGAAGGGGATTATATGGTGTCTCTGGACATCAAGGATGCTTACCTCCATGTCCCAATTTACCCTTCTCACCAAGGGTACCTCAGGTTTGTGGTACAGAACTGCCACTATCAGTTTCAGACGCTGCCGTTTGGATTGTCCACGGCACCCCGGGTCTTTACCAAAGTAATGGCCGAAATGATGATACTCCTCCGAAGGAAAGGAGTTTTAATTATCCCTTACTTGGACGATCTCCTGATAAGGGCAAGATCCAGGGAACAGTTGGTAGTCGGGGTAGCACTATCTCAAGTAGTGTTGCGGCAGCACGGTTGGATTCTCAATATCCCAAAATCGCAGCTGATCCCGACGACACGTCTTCTATTCCTAGGGATGATCCTGGACACAGTCCAGAAAAAGGTGTTTCTCCCGGAGGAGAAAGCCAGGGAGTTATCCGAGCTAGTCAGAAACCTCCTAAAACCAGGCCAAGTCTCAGTGCATCAATGCACAAGGGTCCTGGGAAAAATGGTGGCTTCTTACGAAGCAATCCCATTCGGCAGATACCACGCAAGAACATTCCAGTGGGACCTGCTGGACAAATGGTCCGGATCGCATCTTCAGATGCATCGGCGGATAACCCTGTCACCAAGGACAAGGGTGTCTCTCCTGTGGTGGTTGCAGAGTGCTCATCTTCTAGAGGGCCGCAGATTCGGCATTCAGGACTGGGTCCTGGTGACCACAGATGCCAGCCTGCGAGGCTGGGGAGCAGTCACACAGGGAAGAAATTTCCAGGGCTTGTGGTCAAGCCTGGAGACATCACTTCACATAAATATCCTGGAGTTAAGGGCCATTTACAATGCTCTAAGCCAAGCAAGACCTCTGCTTCAGGGTCAGCCGGTGCTGATCCAGTCGGACAACATCACGGCAGTCGCCCACGTAAACAGACAGGGCGGCACAAGAAGCAGGAGGGCAATGGCAGAAGCTGCAAGGATTCTTCGCTGGGCGGAAAATCATGTGATAGCACTGTCAGCAGTGTTCATTCCGGGAGTGGACAACTGGGAAGCAGACTTCCTCAGCAGGCACGACCTCCACCCAGGAGAGTGGGGACTTCACCCAGAAGTCTTCCACATGATTGTAAACCGTTGGGAAAAACCAAAGGTGGACATGATGGCGTCCCGCCTCAACAAAAAACTGGACAGGTATTGCGCCAGGTCAAGGGACCCTCAGGCAATAGCTGTGGACGCTCTGGTAACACCGTGGGTGTACCAGTCAGTGTAGGTGTTCCCTCCTCTGCCTCTCATACCCAAGGTACTGAGAATTATAAGACTGAGAGGAGTAAGAACTATACTCGTGGCTCCGGATTGGCCAAGAAGGACTTGGTACCCGGAACTTCAAGAGATGCTCACAGAGGACCCGTGGCCTCTACCTCTAAGAAGGGACCTGCTCCAGCAAGGACCCTGTCTGTTCCAAGACTTACCCCGGCTGCGTTTGACGGCATGGCAGTTGAACGCCGGATCCTGAAGGAAAAAGGCATTCCGGAGGAAGTCATCCCTACCCTGATCAAAGCCAGGAAGGATGTAACCGCAAAACATTATCACCGCATTTGGCAAAAATATGTTGCGTGGTGCGAGGCCAGGAAGGCCCCAACGGAGGAATTTCAACTGGGTCGATTCCTGCATTTCCTGCAAACAGGAGTGTCTATGGGCCTCAAATTGGGATCCATTAAGGTTCAGATTTCGGCCCTGTCGATTTTCTTCCAGAAAGAACTGGCTTCAGTTCCTGAAGTTCAGACGTTTGTCAAGGGGGTGCTGCATATACAGCCTCCTTTTGTGCCTCCAGTGGCACCTTGGGATCTCAATGTAGTTTTGGGGTTCCTCAAATCACATTGGTTTGAACCGCTTAAATCTGTGGATTTTAAATATCTCACAAGGAAAGTGGTCATGCTGTTGGCCCTGGCTTCGGCCAGGCGCGTGTCAGAATTGGCGGCTTTATCCTGTAGAAGCCCTTATCTGATTTTCCATTCGGACAGGGCGGAATTGAGGACTCGTCCTCAGTTTCTCCCTAAGGTGGTGTCAGCGTTTCACCTGAACCAGCCTATGGTGGTGCCTGCGGCTACTAGGGACTTGGAGGACTCCAAGTTGCTAGACGTTGTCAGGGCCCTGAAAATATATGTTTCCAGGACGGCTGGAGTTAGAAAATCTGACTCGCTGTTTATCCTGTACGCACCCAACAAGCTGGGTGCTCCTGCTTCTAAGCAGACCATTGCTCGCTGGATCTGTAATACAATTCAGCTTGCGCATTCTGTGGCAGGCCTGCCATAGCCAAAATCTGTAAATGCCCACTCCACAAGGAAGGTGGGCTCATCCTGGGCGGCTGCCCGAGGGGTCTCGGCGTTACAACTTTGCCGAGCTGCTACTTGGTCAGGGTCAAATACCTTTGTAAAATTTTACAAATTTGACACTCTGGCTGAGGAGGACCTTGAGTTCTCTCATTCGGTGCTGCAGAGTCATCCGCACTCTCCCGCCCGTTTGGGAGCTTTGGTATAATCCCCATGGTCCTTACGGAGTTCCCAGCATCCACTAGGACGTCAGAGAAAATAAGAATATACTTACCGATAATTCTATTTCTCGTAGTCCGTAGTGGATGCTGGGCGCCCATCCCAAGTGCGGATTATCTGCAATACTTGTACATAGGCCCTCATTCCGAGTTGATCGGTCGCAAGGCGAATTTAGCAGAGTTACACACGCTAAGCCGCCGCCTACTGGGAGTGAATCTTAGCTTCTTAAAATTGCGACCGATGTATTCGCAATATTGCGATTACTAACTACTTAGCAGTTTCAGAGTAGCTCCAGACTTACTCTGCCTGTGCGATCATTTCAGTGCTTGTCGTTCCTGGTTGACGTCACAAACACACCCAGCGTTCGCCCAGCCACTCCCACCGTTTCTCCGGACACTCCTGCGTTTTTTCCGGAAACGGTAGCGTTTTCAGCCACACGCCCCTGAAACGCCGTGTTTCCGCCCAGTAACACCCATTTCCTGTCAATCACATTACGATCGCCGGAGCGAAGAAAAAGCCGTGAGTAAAAATACTTTCTTCATAGTAAAGTTACTTGGCGCAGTCGCAGTGCGAACATTGCGCATGCGTACTAAGCGGATTTTCATTGCGATGCGATGAAAAATACCGAGCGAACAACTCGGAATGAGGGCCATAGTTATTGTTAACAATTCGGGTTATTGTTGTTGTGAGCCATCTATCCAGAGGCTCCTCTGTTATCATGCTGTTAACTGGGTTCATATCACAGGTTGTACGGTGTGATTGATGTGGCTGGTATGAGTCTTACCCGGGATTCAAAATCCTTCCTTATTGTGTACGCTCTTCCGGGCACAGTATCCTAACTGAGGCTTGGAGGAGGGTCATAGGGGGAGGAGCCAGTGCACACCAGGTAGTCCTAAAGCTTTTCTTTTGTGCCCAGTCTCCTGCGGAGCCGCTATCCCCCATGGTCCTTACGGAGTTCCCAGCATCCACTACGGACTATGAGAAATAGAATTATCGGTAAGTAAATTCTTATTTTTAAAATATAGGGGCATGAATTTATTCATAACTATCTTATATACGTATTCATGTGTAATTAAAGTCTCTTTATCTGGTCCCCAAGAAAAAAACTTTTTTATGGATATATAGCTGTCCTCAGAAAATTTATAAACATATAGCTGTCATTATGGTGAATAATATTCAATATAATTATGGTGAATAATATTCAGTGTGAGAAATATTCCTAAATTCTTAATATGTGTATTATAAATAATACGTTTTTTTTATTAATTTATTCCGCATATTTTTGTTCATCCAACTAGCCTACTCGATATGATCTAATTTCTATGCATTACTTTCTCATCAATAATACAAAATAAAATCTAGTATGCGGTACGTTGCCACTGTCTGTTTTTGAATGATCAGTGTGTCCAGGCTTGCTAAATTAAACCGTATGCGAATCCACATAGGATTGGAATGTTACATATGTTGCCAGTACCTCCTCCCTCTAAGTGCAGCAAGAAACAATGTTAACAGTCGTTTTCAGACTGAAGGAATGATACAAGTATTAACAATCCCCGTTATTTGTGAGTGCAACACGGAACATAAATGTACAAACGCTTAGGCTGCTAACACAGCGTGAGCACATCAATCAACATCTCTGGGTTTAAATTCATAAACGGCAGAAAGTATCTTGTCCGCTGCACACCTTATTCAAAAACCCCTTTGGATGATTTTAACAGTGCATATATTAGCAGTGCTGTTTATGAAAAATTTATGAAAAACAGGGTGTTATTGAGTAATCACCACATTAATAATTGACCTGCTAAACTGGCCTGTCTAGGAGGATTAATCATACTGCATATATCACCAGTGTCTCCTCTCTGTGAGCTCAACCGGAAACACTATTTCTTTTATCAATTCTCCCAGTTGACTAATACAATACAATTTTTAAAGAATAAAATCCAGTATAAGGTGCGTTCCCACTGTCTGTTTTTAAATGATCAGCGTGTCCAGGCTGGCTAAATTAGCCCGTATGAGAGTCCACAGAGGATTAAATTGTTACATGTGTTGCCAGTGCCTCCTCCCTGTAAGTGCAGCAGGAAACAATGTTGCCAGTCGTTTTCAGACTGAAGAAATGATACAAGTTTTTACAGTCCCCGTTATCTGTGAGTGCAGTACAGAGCATAAATTTACAGACACTTAGGCTGCTGATACAGCGTGAGCACATGAATCAACATCTCTGAGTTCAACGGCAGAAAGTATCTTGTCTGCTGCACAACTTATTCAAACCCTTGGATGATTTCAACAGTGCATATATTGGCTGTGCTGTTTATGAAAAATTAATGAGAAACAGGGTGTTATTAAGTAATCACCACACTGATGATTGACCTACTAAACTGGCCTGTCTAGGAGGATTGACCATAATTCATATATCACCAGTGCCTCCTCTCTGTAAATTCAGCCGGAAACAATATTGCCTCTATCAATTCTCCCAGGTGTCTTGGACTGAAAAATGTGTACAGATAATATAAATATTACCAGTCCCCGCCATCTGTAAGTGTAGCACAAAACACCATCATTTCCACTAAACTAAAGAATGTGTACAGGAAAATTTGCACACTTGAGCTGCTAAAACAGCACGGACACATTAAACAATATCTCTGTTTTTAAATCCTTAGAGGGCAAAGGTTATATCATCCACTGCTCTTTAACATTAACTCCAAGGCTAACTCAAAACCCCTTAGATATTTCTAGCAATACATGTATTGATTGCTTCTGAGAGGTTAATGAAAAGAGACAAGGTTACATTAAATACCCATCACAGTAATAGCAATCCAACACATTAAATTATAGATCATTCAGACCCTATAAAGGGTTCCAGCCGTGCATATACTAGTAGCCATGCTCTTATAGACTTAAATATATGAAAACAGTGTTTTTATCATTAAAATCACAGTCATATATTACGTTCAACACGCTAAATTAGATCACGCTAAATTAGCACCCACAGTTGTGGGCTTAATTGACGATTATCAGACATTCAATGTACTAAAAAATCCTTAACATAACATATACTGGCAGCAGTACCTCATCATTAAACATCACAGTCATATATTACGTTCAACACGCTAAATTAGATCACGCTAAATTAGCATCCACAGTTGTGGGCTTAATTGACGATGAAGCTTTCTAACTAATTTCTACGTGTTTCAATTGTATAGAGGTACTGCTGCCAGTATATGTTATGTTAAGGATTTTTTAGTACATTGAATGTCTGATAATCGTCAATTAAGCCCACAACTGTGGGTGCTAATTTAGCGTGATCTAATTTAGCGTGTTGAACGTAATATATGACTGTGATGTTTAATGATAAAAACACTGTTTTCATATATTAAGTCTATAAGAGCACGGCTACTAGTATATGCACGGCTGGAACCCTTTATAGGGTCTGAATGATCTATAATTTAATGTGTTGGATTGCTATTACTGTGATGGGTATTTAATGTAACCTTGTCTCTTTTCATTAACCTCTCAGAAGCAATCAATACATGTATTGCTAGACATATCTAAGGGGTTTTGAGTTAGCCTTGGAGTTAATGTTAAAGAGCAGTGGATGATATAACCTTTGCCATCTAAGGATTTAAACACAGAGATATTGTTTAATGTGTCCGTGCTGTGTTAGCAGCTCAAGTGTCTGCAAATTTTCCTGTACACATTCTTTAATTTAGTGGAAATGATGGTGTTTTGTGCTACACTTACAGATGGCGGGGACTGGTAATATTTATATTATCTGTACACATTTTTCAGTCCAAGACACCTGGGAGAATTGATAGAGGCAATATTGTTTCCGGCTGAATTTACAGAGAGGAGGCACTGGTGATATATGAATTATGGTCAATCCTCCTAGACAGGCCAGTTTAGTAGGTCAATCATCAGTGTGGTGATTACTTAATAACACCCTGTTTCTCATTAATTTTTCATAAACAGCACAGCCAATATATGCACTGTTGAAATCATCCAGGGGTTTGAATAAGTTGTGCAGCAGACAAGATACTTTCTGCCGTTGAACTCAGAGATGTTGATTCATGTGCTCACGCTGTATCAGCAGCCTAAAGTGTCTGTAAATTTATGCTCTGTACTGCACTCACAGATAACGGGGACTGTAAAAACTTGTATCATTTCTTCAGTCTGAAAACAACTGGCAACATTGTTTCCTGCTGCACTTACAGGGAGGAGGCACTGGCAACACATGTAACAATTTAATCCTCTGTGGACTCTCATACGGGCTAATTTAGCCAGCCTGGACACGCTGATCATTTAAAAACAGACAGTGGGAACGCACCTTATACTGGATTTCATTCTTTAAAAATTGTATTGTATTAGTCAACTGGGAGAATTGATAAAAGAAATAGTGTTTCCGGTTGAGCTCACAGAGAGGAGACACTGGTGATATATGCAGTATGATTAATCCTCCTAGACAGGCCAGTTTAGCAGGTCAATTATTAATGTGGTGATTACTCAATAACACCCTGTTTTTCATAAATTTTTCATAAACAGCACTGCTAATATATGCACTGTTAAAATCATCCAAAGGGGTTTTTGAATAAGGTGTGCAGCGGACAAGATACTTTCTGCCGTTTATGAATTTAAACCCAGAGATGTTGATTGATGTGCTCACGCTGTGTTAACAGCCTAAGCGTTTGTACATTTATGTTCCGTGTTGCACTCACAAATAACGGGGATTGTTAATACTTGTATCATTCCTTCAGTCTGAAAACGACTGTTAACATTGTTTCTTGCTGCACTTACAGGGAGGAGGTACTGGCAACATATGTAACATTCCAATCCTCTGTGGATTCGCATACGGGTTAATTTAGCAAGCCTGGACACACTGATCATTCAAAAACAGACAGTGGCAACGTACCTCATACTAGATTTTATTTTGTATTATTGATGAGAAAGTAATGCATAGAAATTAGATCATATCGAGTAGGCTAGTTGGATGAACAAAAATATGCGGAATAAATTAATAAAAAAAACGTATTATTTTTAATACACATATTAAGAATTTAGGAATATTTCTCACACTGAATATTATTCACCATAATTATATTGAATATTATTCACCATACTGACAGCTATATGTTTATGAATTTTCTGAGGACAGCTATATATCCATAAAAAGTTTTTTTTCTTGGGGACCAGATAAAGAGACTTTAATTACACATGAATACGTATATAAGATAGTTATGAATAAATTCATGCCCCCCATATCTTAAAAAGAGAATAATTAAAAGTTACGTTTTAAATTTCTAATCATATCAATTTACTGTCAATTCAGCTAAAAGAGTGCTCCAAAAAGGCAATCCCTGTCTTTTTCCGGCAACTGCCGGTTATTGTTTGTTTATGAGGTTTAAATGTGATTGTTGGAGCACCTCCAGCTAAGTAAATAGAAATCCCAAATTATTATGGGAAAATTATCAGATAGCTGGTTACCTAATATGCAAATTAATTATTAGGTTTCTGTGCAGGGTACACTACATGACTATATTATTCTAGGGATACCATATCTGCACATGAATTCCTGCACAATTTTCTTTGCAGTGAACGTAGCAGTAATTGTGGCAGCAGGGAACGCTTCTACCCAATTAGAAAACACGTCAATACAGACTAACACATATTTTAAATTTCTGCAGGGTGATAACTGTATGAAATCAATCTGTATTACCTGGAAAGGGCCGTCTGTCGGCGGGATATGGGATGGTTCTGTTGGTATTGACTTTCCAATATTCTTCCTCAATCAGATAAGACATGTCATTGCTCTCTTACCCGCATGAGAAGAGAATCCTGGCGCACACCAGTAGGCTCTCACCAGTTTACACATACCCTCTTTACCCAGATGAGTCAGACCGTGTGCCGCCTCAGCTAAGCTTGGAAGATATGCTCTGGGGGCTACTGGCTTACCCTGTCCATCTGTCCAGAGTCCTGAGGACTCCTGGCCATACCACTTTGACCTCCAGACTGCCTTTTCCTGTGGAGAACACAAATTTTGCATTTCACTTAATTTTTGTGTGTTGACGGTGTAGAATACCATCAGTGGTGTGATATCTGTTTGTATGGGGGTGCTGGCTGCTGATTTAGCAGCTTCGTCTGCCCGGCTGTTACCAAGTGACACTGGGTCTTGACTCTAAGTGTGGGCTTTGCACTTGATAGCAGCCACTCTGTCTGGTTCTTGTATCGCTGTTAGAAGTCTTTTTATGTGGGATGCATGCGCTACAGGTGTGCCAGCTGCCGTCATGAAATTTCTGAGGCGCCATAGGGCCCCCGAAATCATGCACTACTCCAAAGGCATACCTAGAATCTGTATATATGTTGGCTGACTTACCCTTGGCCAATTCACACGCTCTGGTTAGGGCGACCAACTCAGCAACTTGTGCTGAGTGCGGTGGGCCCAGGGGCTCAGCTTCTATGATACCTCTGTCATCTACGACTGCGTATCCAGTAAACAAGTCTCCCGAGTACGTCTGTCTGTGGCAACTACCGTCAGTGTAAAAAGTAAAATATACGCCTTCCAGTGGGTTGTCACTAATGTCGGGTCTTGCAGTGAAAGTTTGGTTCAGATATTCCATACAATCATGTGTGTCAGTGTCTGTACTAAATCCTCCTTCACCGTCATTCTCATCCTCCACCCTTTGTGCCTGTCCAGGCACACCTGGCAGATAAGTTGCAGGATTTAGTGCGCTGCATCTCTTTATGGTGATGTTTACAGGGGCCATTAGTGCTAATTCCCACCTTGTAAACCGTGCAGATGAGACATGTCTGGTTTGGGCAGAGTTCAGTAAGGCTGACACTACATGAGGTGTATGGATGGTCAGGTTGTGTCCTAACACTACGTCTTCGCTTTTACTCACTAGCAAGGCTATCGCTGCAACACTTCGCAAGCATGTGGGGAGAGACCGCGCTACGGTGTCCAACTGTGCACTGTAGTAAGCTACCGGCCTGCTGGCATCACCATGTCTCTGGGTTAGGACACCTGCCGCGCACCCAGCACTTTCCATACCGTACAATTCAAAGGGTTTCCCATAATCTGGCATGCCTAATGCAGGTGCCTGTGATAGGCACTGTTTAAGTCTCTCAAATGCCAGTTCGGACTCATCTGTGTGAGAGATCCGATCTGGTTTGTTCGAGGAGACCATTTCCTGCAAAGGTAAAGCCAATATGGAGAACCCTGGGATCCAGTTTCAGCAGTACCCACACATTCCAAGAAAAGTGCGGATCTGTTGCTGGGTTTGTGGCAGAGTCATGTTGCGAACCGCCTGTATTCTGTCAGCGGTGAGGTGTCTAAGGCCTTGTGTCAAGCAATGTCCCAAATATTTTACCTTGGTCGGGCACAACTGCAACTTGTCCTTTGAAACCTTGTGTCCCGTATTAGAAAGGTGAAACAGAAGCTGTTTCGTGTCTTTCAGGGACGATTCGAGTGAATCAGAACACAGCAGTAAGTCATCTACATACTGTATTAATACTGACCCGCTCTCAGGTTGAAAGGATTGTAAACAGTCATGCAAAGCCTGGGAGAAAATACTTGGGCTGTCAATGAAACCTTGGGGTAGGCGAGTCCAGGTGTACTGTACTCCCCTGTTTGTGAATGCAAACAAATATTGGCTGTCAGGGTGCAGAGGGACCGAAAAGAAAGCAGAACAGAGGTCAATTACAGTGAAAAATTTTGCAGTAGGGGGGATTTGCATGAGAATGACAGCTGGATTTGGCACTTCGGGGAATTGGCTCTCAACTATCTTGTTTATCCCCCTTAGATCCTGCACTAGCCTGTAACCCCTCCCCCCACTCTTTTTCACAGGGAAGATGGGACTATTGGCAGTGCTGGATGTCCTAACTAGGATGCCCTGTTGTAGCAAGCGCTCTATGACTGGGTACACTCCTAATTCCACCTCTGGCTTCAGAGGATACGGTGGGATTTTTGGAGCTATCCTACCATCTTTTACTTGCACTACTACACGAGCTACATTTGCCATCAATCCAGTGTCTTGTCCATCTTTGGCCAAGAGGGATTCCGGTATCTGGGAGATCATTTCCTCTACCTTGGATGGACACCTGTCTATAACAGCAGAGTGTGACATTAACCTTTGTGGGGTGTCTAACATATCCTGCACTTCCTGAACGTGAATCTCGGGTATATCTAAGAAGACACCCTCAGGAGTACAATATATGACACACCTCATTTTACACAATAAATCTCTCCCAAGTAGATTAGTCGGAGCCGATGCTGCTAGCAAAAAGGAATGCTTGGTCTGCAAAGGCCCTATCGTAATCTCCGCTGGTCTACTTAAAGGGTAGTGTTGCACTATTCCTGTTACTCCCATTGCTGAAATTGTCTTACCCGTGGTTTTCATACCTACCGTTGAATTTAACACTGACCTGGCCACCCCTGTATCCACAAGAAAAGGTAGTGATCTACCAGCTACATCAACTGTGACCTCAGGTTCACTACCTAGGCTAGCAATCAACTTCACTGGCTGCAGACTACAGGTGTGGCCTAACCCCTATTGTATATTGTGACCCTCCCGCAGCGCGCTGGCAGCTACAATATGTGAGGGGGGTAGCTGAGAATTTTTAGAGGTCTGCCAGTCCCTCCTAGGTGGGTACCTCCTTGTTTCCCTTGCATGC